>NC_063161.1:50804620-51017068 GCF_023159225.1 Perognathus longimembris pacificus
TCTTTCGGTTTTCAGCATATGGAATGCATCTTCTCCAATTTTGTGCATGTGGAATGTGTCTCCTGAACTTTGAGGCAGGAAGAAAATGCCTGATCTATGTTTGTTTGTGTGGAACATATTTCCTCCAGTTTTGGACACCGGAATATGTATTCTGCAAGTTGTATTTGTGGAATAGTTCTCTTCCAGCTTGACCATGTGGAAGATATCTTCCTTATGTTTGTGCATATGGAATATATGTCCTCCAGTTTTGGAAATACAGAATGTCTCTTCCAGTTTTGTGCATGTGGAATATGTCTTCTCCGGTTTTCAAACTATGGAATAAATCTCCAATTTTGTGCATATGGAATATGTATCCTCCATTTTCGTGCACATAGAAGATCTCTTTTTCAGTTTCTCGCATGTGGATGATGCCTTCTCCAATTTTGAGAATGTGGAATTTATTTTTTTTTGGCGTGTGGAATCTCTTCACCAATGTTGGGCAGGTTGAAAATACCTGCTGTTTTGGGGACATGTGGAATATAGTTCGTCTAGTTTTGAACACGTGGAAGATGTCTCCTCCATGTTTGGGCATGTGGAATATATATCTTCCAGTTTGGGGCATGGGGAATATATTTCCTCCCATAATGGTCTTGAGGAATATATCCTTTCCAATTTGGGCATGTGGAAGATGTCTCATCCAGGTTTGTGCATGTGGAATATATCTTCCAGTTTTCAGTGTGGAATAGATGTGCTTCTGTTTGGGGACAATGGAATATCTCTTCCAGTGTGGGGCAAGTGGAACATGTCTCATCCAGGTTTGTTACTATGGAATATAACTTTTCCATTTTTCAGCCTATGGAATATATGTGCTTCAGTTTTGGGATTGTGGAATATGTCTCTTCTACTTTTAGGCATGTGGGATCCATCTCCTCCTTTTTTTGGACATGTGCACTATATCTCCTCCAATATTGGGCATCTGGAATCATATCCATCTGTTTCAGGAATGTGGAATATGTCTCCTCCAGTTTAGGACATGTGGGATATGTCTCCCATTTGGGGCATGTGGAATACATCTGTTTGGGGCCAGAGGACCATGTTTCCCTTCAGGTTGGGTTATGTCAATGTTGTCTCCTCCAGTTTGGGCTTGTCATAGATGTCACCTCCAGGTTTTGACATAGGGAAGATATCGTCTCCAGTTTGGGCCTGTGGAAGATTTCTTCTCCAGTGTTGTATATATGCAATATGTCTCCTCCAGTCTTGGGCATGTGGAAGATATCTCCTCCAGTTTCCAGCTTGTGGAAGATGTCTCCTCTGGTTTCCATTTTGTGGAAGAAGTATGCTTCAGTTGGGGGCATGCAAAATGTATTTCCTCCCCTTCTGGACACTTGAAATATGTATCCTTCAGGTGTGGGTCAGGTCTCCTCAGTTCAGTACATTCCTTCTCCATTGTCATGGGCATGAAATGTTTGGACTTCAGGTTGTCTCCGCTGAATAGGCTTCTCTAGCCTTCTTCATGTGGAATTCGTACGATGTAGTAGCGCTCAGCTTTAAATGTGTCTACTCTAGTTCACTGCATGGGGCTTCCTTGGCCTCCTGGATGGATTGAGCAAGATCCTCCGGCCCTGGTGTCAGTCTCCATAAATCTCATTCTGGAAGGGATGATAATATAAGTCATTTGACGTTCAGGTACAATGTGTACTGATAACACCCTATCTAGAGAGACCATGGTAGGGACCGTTCATCCTGCAACATCTAGTCTGATGCCTTTCCTCCCTTTGTGCCCTTCTTTCAGATGGAACTCCATGTCACACACGTCTTTGGCTATGTCTTCTTCAGCACACGTTCACTATGCTGTTATTTTTAGTTGGCTTACCAGGAAGCTCAGATCATCACCACCATGAACATAGGTCTGCAGTTTCCATGATGACGTTCCTTCCTCACCCCAGCCATCTTGTGAGGTTTACTGGTATTTAATCAGTTCAGCTATTCAATGAGCAGCACTGAATCATTAATTCTTCCTAGCCATCCAGAAATTCTTTGAACTGATAGTTCCTTAAGAGTTTCATTTCCATCAATCTTTGGATTAGTAGTAAAATGTGATTTTGCAAGTCACATTGTAATAAGTATATTAAACTTGTATTTCACAGATGTTTCTGCCTTTTCTGTTTCTTCCATGTTGTGCCTTGAATATGACCTGTTCGTGTGTTTTGTTTTGTTTTGTGTGTGTGTGTGTGTGTGTGTGTGTGTGTGTGTGTGTGTATGTGTTGGAGAGAGAAGAGAGAGAGAATGAGGACCTGGGTTTGAATTCAGGTCCTCACATTGTTGCTGGGGGTTTTCACCCAAGACTGTCCTTTACCACTTTAGTCATACTTCCCCTTCTGACATTTTGCTGGTTAACTGGAGATAAGTAGACTATTATGTGATTTTTAGAAATGGGTTCACTTATGGCCTTCCAATCATGAGGAGTGAATATCTTGCTGCAGTTACTACAGAATAAAACATGCTTTCTTCTGCAAATCTGTGGCAGTTTTGTGACTACTAATATGTAGGTTCCTCTCAAATGAGAATGGGTAGTATTCATGTGGCCTTGTGCTTTGAGAATTTATGATTTGTGTCTAGGATTTGATCATAGTTTAGAAATGCCTGATGATTACATACTGACCTCATGGCTACAGAGTGTTGCTGCACTTTCTTGCAAGGGTAGGATGTATATTAGGCTGAGGTAGCACAATCTGGTGATGTCGATAAACCATTTCTAGTTCTCAAAGTGATTTGTTTAGAAACAAATAGGCCTTGTCCTACATGTCCCTGTCTCTCAGTATTGTTCCACAAGGTGAAGCTCCAACTAGAGCTTCTGTCTTGAGGCAAATGATGAGCAATGATGTGTAAGGAGCATTTTTCTCCTGATCATATAACCTTGTTATATACTGGTTGGAAGTGTTTCAGCCTTCCCCATGTGGAAAGTGCTTCTTCTGGAGCTTTTCCAGATTTGCTTATGTGGATACTGCTTGTTATGTCTCTCCTTCTCAAGGAATGTTGTTACTTTGGTTGTCCTCAGCCCAGAAAGTGTCTACTCCAGTTTTCCTCCTCCTGAAACACCTATATTCCAGGTCTCTTCAGGATGAATCTACTTCTTCCAGAGCTGATGAAGATAAATGTAAATTTTGGTTAGTACTGTTTAGAATCAATCTTCTATTCACCTTCACAAATAGTATAATACTCCTTAGCAAGGAATGCATCTGTTCCTGCTCTCCAGTGAATCAAATACATACATTGCAATTCTTATTAGTGTTGGACCTATGTGGTCCATGTCTCCCAATGAAGGTAATGTTCACTTGAGATATCATGCTCTTGGAATCCTCATGGGGTACATGAACACTGACTGTCATATTTGGCACAGAGGAAAATGTGTTTTCCTGTCAAGTGTCAAAGGCTACCATCTGCTCCAGGTAGCCCTCTCTGATTTTCATCAGGGAGTCCAATGTACAGTTCAGGTGTGTTTATCATCATATCCATCAGTCCTAAGCATGGAATCTTTGTACAGCTGCCTTGCTCAGCTTGAGATCCATCTATGTCAGCTCTTCTCAGGAAGGTAAGTGTCTTTTTGAGGTTTTTCTTGCACGATATCGTATTTTCCTCTGACCTCTTCTTGACATTTGTCTTTTCTTTTTCTCCTCAGTTTATGGAATTGATGCCTTCAATCTCTTTCCAACAAGGGATCCATCACATGAGCTCCTTCACATGGTACATGCCTTCTCTACCTCAACTCCATATGGAATTCATCTACAGCATATCCACTCAGCATAGCATGGGTCTCGTGCAGTGTTCAACCGAGAGGCAGTGACCTTGCAGCCTCCTGTCTGTATGAAATGCATGTAACTTCGCTTCTCAGCAAGAGATGTTTGGTGTTAATGTTCTCCCGAGAGAGGTAAATGTCAACTAAGTGTGTCTATATCATGAAGTTAGTACTTTTTTCCCCTTCCCAGAATGAAACTAATCTCTCCCATCTTTCTGCAGGTTGGAATCCGTCTTCTCAGGTTGATATCAGAGGATTTCAATTCCAAACTAGCCCATACTAACAAGTTAGTGAGACTTAATTGCCAACAAACTCCTTAATAAGAGATGGCGCTCCAGTGGTAGAGTGGTAGCCCTGAGCAAAAAATCTCATGGACAGTACTCAGATCCCGAGTTCAACCCAGGATCTGAAGAAACCAAAGTCAAATTGAAACTCTGAATAGAGTCACTTAACCTTCTCTTCTTAGCCAACTAGCTCTAGTGTGATATGAAGGTGTTGAAAATAGCTTGCCTCAGCACCAAATGTGTCTTATCCTTCCACTCAGGGGAGATGGGTCTCTTCTGTTTTCTTGTTGCATTGGAGGAATTGCCTCACATCTTATCTACATGTAACCTTCCTCTTTCAGTTCTGATCCTCAAGGTAGATCTTCTCCTGTAAAGGATACTACAGCATGGAGGCAACAGCTTTACCCTTCTCAGCCAGTAATGCTACTATATTTGTCCTAACTGTGGAAGGATTGGACTCCTGCTGTATTAAGCTAGTAATCCAAGTCCTCTACTTGCCCTGTGGATAGAAGTAGTATCAGCATGGACTACTTCTTCACCAGGAAATGTAGGCAGGGAGATCTTTGTCTCTGTCAATCATCACTCTGGCATGTGGTTACTCAGGGTAACTTCTCATGAAATGTATCTCTGACCCTCAGTAACTGTAGAATATCTCAGGTCCAGTTTTTGTGACTGTGGCAGATGCCCCCGCCAGTTTAGGACAAGATGTAATGTGTGTCCTATAGCTCACCTCAGAATAGAAGGTGTCCCTTCCCTCAAGCTGAGCATAGAAAGTGTGTGTTCCTGGGCATCTGTATGGAATAGACCGATGGAAAGTTCCCGTTCTCTCTACCCTGAACAAGGAGTGGATTTTCTTTGGCTCTCATTAGCCTGGACCGTGTTAACTCCAGTTGTTCTCAGCCCGAATTGCATGTCTTCCAGCTGTCTTTCAGTGTGGGTCTATTTCTTCCTGATAAGTGCCAAGGCTCATATTGCCCTAAATCCATCTCCTTTTTCTCATCTGAGTGAAAGGAGTCAAACCCTGTGTAATTGTATAATTCTCTTTCTCTTGGAATCCATGTACAACTTCTCTCCAGGGAATAGAGAGCATATGCTCCAATTCTCCATAGTGTTGGACTCATCTAGCTCAGCTCTCTTCAGGAAGGTAAGTATCATTTTGTTGTCTGTTTAGAATGAAGTCGTATGTGTTTCCTGTATCTTTCATTGCATTTGCCCTTTCTTTCTTTCCTTACAGCATGGGGGTGATTTCTTCAGTGTTTCTTCCTCATGGAATCTACTCAAGCACCTTCATGTTATCGCCCGATCTTCTTCATCTTTTTTGGATCTACTCTGCAAAGAATCAGTGTGCCAAAATTTGCATAGCATAGCAAGGGTCTAATAGACTGTTCTTCAACATTTAAGCAATATTCTTGTTCCTAGGGATATTCTACAGTGCCAATAACTCTCACTACTTTTCTCAGTGAGATATGTGTTTAGTGAACAGGAAATATTCTGCCTGATTATTTGTCCTCTCCCTGGGGAGGTAAGTGTCTGTCAACTTAGTGACTCTATATCACAAAGTCTTGACTATTTCCCTTCCCAGGTTGACACTAATCTTTTCCATCTCTCCTCAAGTTGTAATCCATTTGCTCAGGTCGAGATGAGAAGATCTCATTTCCAAGCCAGCATGTACAGGGAAGTTAGACTTATCTGCAACTTCCCACCATAGGTGGAAATGGAGCAGCAGCAGAAGTGGTGGAGCATTCCAATGGAGGAAAAAAACTCAGGGAAACCCTGTGGGCCCTGTAGTCAAACCTCATGACCTGCACAAAAACACTAAAACCAAAACTAAACTGAAGCACAGAATGAAGTTAGGCTTAGGTATCTCAGCTCTCTATTTCATTCTCCTCTAAAGTGAAGGTGTCTGATTTAGCTTGCCCCAGCAGAATAATTGTCAACTCTTTCCTACTTAGCAGAGTTGGGTCTCTTCCATTTTCTTGTGTTGCAAGAGATGCTTTGCCTGCAGGTCTTCTCTGCATTTTATACACCTCTTTTAGCTCTGCTAGTGAGTCTAGGTTTTCTATAAAGTCTGGAGGCAAAGGGATTTTGGCCTTCTCATCTAGGACTGTCTCCTAAAAGTGTCTGATAAACTGTGGAAAGTTTTGATTCCAGCTCTGTGAGGCATTGAATCCAAATTCCCCAGTTGTCTTGTGCATTGAGTGATGGTCAGCATACAGTAGTTCTTCTCTAGCATGTATGGGCATGGGTTTCTTTTTCTCCATCTATTGTCACCCTGGCATTTGGAAATGAGGGTAACTCACCTTGGAATGTATTTCTCTGGTTCTTCAAATATGGAAAGTCTCAGGTCCAGCCATTGTGAACACAGAAGATGTCCCCTCCAGTTTGAGGCAAGATATGTGTCTGTAGCTCTCCTCAGACTGGCAAGTGCTTTCTCCCCCTGAGCATGAAAGGTGTGCGCTGACAGACATTTCGCTATGGAATGGAGCTCTTCCATTGTGTCACAACTGTGTCTCCTGTGAGCAAGGAATACAGGTTTTTGTTTTTTTTCTCTCAGCCTGGAAAGGGTTTACTAGAGTTGTCCTAATGGTGAAGTATTTCAGGGTGGTTTTATTTCTTCCAGATATGAGGAAGGTAAATATCAAAAGTCTAGGCCTGCTCTGCCCTGGATCCATCTGCTTCCACTCACTCAATTCAAGGAGTTCATGTAGTGTTATTCTCATTAGCATGGTATCCAGAGGACTGGAGTGTATACATGCTAATTGTCCTTAGTATTGAAGCCATCTAGCTCATCTCTCACTGAGAAGGTAAGTGTCATTTTGTTCTTTCTTTAGCATGAAGTCATATTTGTTTCCACTCTTCTCACTTTTGCTTTCCCTCACTTCTCAGAACATAGCATTGATTTCTTCATTCTCTGCTCAACATGGGATCATCTAGTTGAGCTCATTGACAGCATATATGGCTTCTTCAGATCTAGTCCACAGGAACTCTACGTGCAGGTAGCTAGATAGCATAGCATGCATCTCCTGGAGTCTTCTTTAACATAGAGGCAATGTTCCTCTGTGTGGACTCCTCAGAATGAAATCCATCTGCTCTACTCAACAAGGATTGAATTTAGTGAGCATGAAATAATCTTTCATATTATTTGGGCTTTTGTCAGAAAGTTAAGTGTTAATTTAGGGCCTCTATCATGAAGTCCTCACTTTTTCCCCCTTCCCAGGATGACTGCAGTTTTTCCCATCTATCCTCAGGTTGGAATCCATCTCATCAGACTGAGATCAGAAGATCTTGGTTCCAAGCCAGCCATGGCAGAGAAGTTTGTGATCATGGTAGGTGTGTGATGCTATGTTTGTCACCACAGAATGGAGCTTTTCCTGATTTGCTTATGTGGAAACGGCCTGTTCTGTCTCTCCTCCTCAAGGAATGTTGTTACTTGGGTTTCCCCAGCATAGAAAGTGTCTACTCCAGTATTCCTCATCCTGAAACACCTATATTCCAGGTCTCTTCAGGGTGAATCTACTTCTTCCAGAGCTGATGAAGATAAATGTAAATTGTTGGTTAGTACTATTCAGAATCGATCTTCTACTCACCTTAGCAATTAGTGCATCTAGTGTATTACACCTTAGCATGGAATGCATGTGCTCATTCCCTCCAGTTAATGGAATACATACATTCCAGTTCTTACTAGTGTTGGATCTATGTGGTCCAGCTGTCCTAAGGACAGTAATATTCACTTGAGGTATCGTTCTCCTAGAATCCTCATGGGATACTTGAACACTGAATGTCCTTTTTGGCATGGAATTTATTCATCGATTTCATCTCTTTTCAGGAAGGTGAGTGTCAGTTTTGTGTCTCTTTAGTATGAAATCATATTTCCCCCCATCCTGTTCTTGACAATTGCTCTTTCTTTCTCTCTTTAGAGCATGGTATTGGTTTCTTCAGCATCTCTTCCCTATGGATTCATCCTCTCAAGCTCCTTCACAGAATTTTATTGTTCCCATCTTGACTCATGAAGAAAACCATCTGCAGCTTCTCTGTTCATCATTGAAGGGGTCTCCATCTGTCTTCTTCAATGTAGAAGTGATGCCCCTGAAGACTCCTTATTATGAAATACATCTAAGCATGCTTCTCAGCCAGGGATATGTTTCATAAGCATGTAGTACTTCTTTTGCAGCACCTGTACACATTGAGTTCTTTGATTGTTAATTGTCAATTGGGCATGTGGTCACTCAGGGCACCTCCCCATGCAAAGTGTCTCTCTGCCTCCGTGTATATGGGAGGCTCTCTGTTCCAAACTCTCATCATGGAAATCTTGCCCGCTATTTTGGGGAAAATGTAATTTTTCCCCAAACGCTCCTCAGATTGGAAAGCGAGGGCCTCCTCCATGCTCCCGAGCATGGGCCTGAGCATTGTCCCTGGCTTCTTTTTGCTCAAGGACATCATTCTACACCATGAGTCGCAGTGTCACTTCTAGCCTTTTTCTGTATATGTGGTGCTGAGGATTCAAACCCACAGCTTCATGTATTCGAGGCAAGCACTCTTGCCACTAGGCTATATTCCCAGCAGACATTTTGCTTCTTGATTGGAGATAAATGTCTGTCAGATTTGTCTGCCATCTTCAGATATTCAGCCATCCAGCTAGTGGAGATTATTGAACTGGTTGCCTGGCCTGTTTTTAATTTTTTTGAGGTCTTTCCATGCTCTTCCATATGACCTTCAAGAGGCCATTCCTGTTCTGTGCCTGTTTGCCAAATCATCCATCCCCCAGCTCCTGGAATAATTTCTCTGCTTTAGCCACATGGACATCTAACAGTAGTCCCATCATCTTTTGCTGTTCCAGCCTTTTCTCCTTTTTTCCCCTACTCTGATTTAATCCTTCCTTAGTATTACTGAAGAAAACGTGTCTGGCTACCTACTCCAGGTAGCCCCCTGTGACTAGTCTAGCACTCATCAGGAAGTTCAATGTCTAGTTCAGGTGTGTTGATCATCATATCCCGCAATCCTCAGCATGGAATCTGTGTATAGCTGCCTTGCTCAGCATGAAATCCATCCACTTCTGCTCTTCTCAGAAAGGTAAGTGTTATTTTGAGGTCTTTCTTGCACAAAATCCTATTTTTCCTTTGTCGTCCTCTTGACATTTGTCCTTCCTTTTTCTCCTCAGGTCTGGAATTGATGTGTTCAGTCTCTTTCCCACAAGGGATGCATCCACTTCATCTCGTTCACATGGCTTATGCCTTCTCTACCTCAACTCCAATTGGAATCCATCTACAGCATATCCACTCAGTATAGCTTGGGTGTCGTTTAGTCTTCCAACAGAGAGACAGTATCCTTGCAGCCTCCTGTCTGTATGAAATGCACCTAAATTCTCTTCTCTGCAAGAGATGTTTGGTGTTAATGGAATACTCTCTGAGTATTTGTGTTCTTCTCCGAGAAGTAAGTGTCAATTTAGTGTGTCTATATCATGAATTAGTACTTTTTTCCTATTCCCAGGATGAAACTAATCTTTTGCATCTTTCTCCAGGTTGGATTCCATCTGCTCAGGATGATATCAGAGGATCTCAATTCCAAACTAGCCCATACTAAGAAGTTAGACTTAATTGCCAAAAATATCTGTAATTAGAGGTGGGGTTCAAGTGGTAGAGTGCTAGCTCTGAGCAAAAAACTCTAGGACAGTGCTCAGACACTGAGGTCAAGCCCAGGATCTGAACAAAACCAAAGTCAAATCCAAACTCAGAATGAAGTGACTTAACCTACTCTTCATAGTTTGAAATGCCCAGTATTCTAGCTCTACTCTAATGTGAAGGTGTTTAATTTAGCTTGCCTCAGCACCAGCTGTGTCTAATATTTCTACTCAAGGGAGAGGGGGACTTTTCTGTGTCCGTGTTACTGTGTTATATGAGAGACATTGCCTGTGTGTCTTCCCTGCATGTACTCTTTTTTTATTTTTTTAGCTCTGCTAAACAAGTTATATCTCCTGTGCATGACCCTATAGCAGGAGCCAGTGGCTTCTGTCCTTGTCTGCACTGAATGCTCCTACATTTGTGATAACTGGGGAAGGCTTTGAGTGCCACTATATTTTTAAAACATTTTATTGTACGACTTCAAAAGCAATACTTACAAAACCATTTGGTGTAAAGCAACTGAACAACTCATGGGGGAGAGGGAAAGGGGAAGGAGGCAGATGACAGCGGGGATAACAATTTGTACAAGAAATGTATCCACTGCATTACGTATGAATCTGTAACCCCTCTGTACATCACTTGGCAATAAATAATGATTTTAAAAAATGAACAAAGGAAAATTGTTTATTGTCAAGTAGATGTACACAGGGGTTACGTTTACATAAGCTAGGTAATGAGTGCAATTCTTTTGGAACATTGTTACCCCATCCTTTTTCTCCTACTCCCCTGAATCTCCTTCCCCCCTAAGTTGTAAAGTTCATTTCGAACAGTGTAAATCACTGTTGACTGGTTTGCCCTGTGTCCCACATTTTCCATAATCTCCCTTCCCTTCCCAAATCAGGTAAACTCATGTACAAGCAAAGGGCACAGAATTAGAAAACAAACAAACAGTGACAACATATATAATAATCCAAAGAAGAAAAAAAGAAAGAAAACAGAATTGCAAAGGGTACACTAAGAAAACTCGTGTTTCTATTTCTTGCAATTCATATGGATAAGCATGATTTTATATGGTCATATGCATATAGGTGTTGATCTGTTTTGATCCTCTATGAAGAAAATTGTAGAGATATTCTAGTTAGTACAAAGGAGGGAAACCGTATAGCCTTTGTTTCTTTGGGTCTGGCTTACCTCACTGAATGTGTTTTCTTTCAAGTCTTTCCATTTCCTTGTGAAGGGGGTAATGTCATTCATTCTGATGGAATTATAGAATTCCACTATATATATATGTATGTATATATGTACATATATATACATATATATTCCATCTACTGAGGGGTATCTGGGTTGATTTCATATCTTATCTATGGTAAACAATGCTGCAATCAACATGATTTGGCTGTAGCTTTAATGTTGTCTTGTTTGTAGTTGTTTGGGTAAAATGCCCAGGAGTGGAATTCCTAGGTTATAGGGAGAGCATTGTTTAGATTTTTGAGGACTGTCCATACTGCTTTCCAGAGTTGTTGAACAAGTTTACATTATTACCAACAGTGTAGTAGCATTCCCTTTTGGCCACATTCCCACCAGCACTGTCCCGGAGCACTTCAGCTCAAGGCAGTGTTCTACCTCTTGAGCCACAGTGTCACAGGTTTTCTGAGTTGTTTATTGGAGAAAAGAGTCTCATGGACTTTTCTGCCCAGGCTGGCTTTGAACCAGGATCTTCAGATCTCAGCCTTCTGTGTTGCTAGGATTGCAGTTGTGAGCCACTGTCACTCAGCTGATTTGCATTTCTTTTGTTCCCCAAAATGTTGAACATTTCTGCATATGTCTACTGGTCATTATTTCTTCTTCAGAGAAGTCTCTCTCTAAGTCTTTAGCTCTTTTATTAATGAGGTTGTGGTTTCTCTAAGGATTTGATTTTTGGAGGTTTTTTTTTTTTTTTTTTTTTTTTGTCAGTCCTGGGGCTTGGACTTAGAGCCTGAGCACTATCCCTGACTTCTTTTTGCTCAAAGCTAGCACTCTGCCACTTGAGGTACAGTGCCACTTCTGGCCATTTTCTATATATGTGGTGCTGAGGAATTGAACCCATGGCCTCATGTATATGGGGCAAGCACTCTTGCCACTAATCCGTGTGCCCAGCCCCCTGCAAGCCTATTTTTCAAAATAGAAGCAATATCCCTGTTCCACAGGGATAATCTACAGCATAAAATGGCTCTCACTACTCTTCTCAGTGAGGAATGTGTTAGTGAGCAAGATCTACTCTGTCAGATTATTTGTACTCTCCCTGGAGAGGTAAGTGTTAATTTAGTGACTCTTTATCAGAAAGTCTTCACTCTTTTCCCTTCCCAGCTTGAAACTAATCTTTTCCATCTGTCCTCAGGTTGGAATCCATGGGTTGAAATCAGAGGAACCCATTTCCAAGCCAGCATGTGAATGAAGTTAGTGAGAGAAGTGTTGGAAAAGTTAGGGAGTCTTATCTACAATTCCTCACCAATGGTTGAAGTGAAGCTGTACCAGAAGTGGTAGAGCATTAGCCTCAAGGCAAATAACTGAGTGACAGGATGCAGACCCCCCATTCAAGGCCTGGGACCTACTAAAAACCACTACCAAATGAGAAAACAGAATGGCGCACAATTAACCATTTCTTCTCATCATGCAATGCCAGTATTCTAGCTCTTGTCATATGTAAAGATGTTTGTTTAATTTAGCATATGTCAGTAAGGTGTTTAATCTTACTCATGAGAGCTAGACCTCTTCCATGAGCTGTTGCACGAGAAGCATTGCCTGCAGGTCTTCTCTGCATGTAATCCTTCTCTTAGCTTGATTAGCTCTGGTAATCAAGGAGAATCCTCTGTGAAGGGACTCTGCAGCATGGAGGCAAATGTCTTCTGCCATTGTCAGCAAGGAATATCTATTGCATTTCTCTTAATTATGAAAGTCTTTGACTCCAGTCATAGTAGGTATAGAATCCAGACTTCCTGTATGGTTGAAGAGAGAGTTCATGTCGGTATGCAGTACCTCCCCTCCAGCAAGTGTGCACAAGGCCTTTGTCTGCATCAATTTTGATTATGGCATGTAGGTGCTCAGGGTAGCAACCCATGGAATAATTCTTCACCCTCCTCAAATATAAAATGTCTCATTCCATCCTTAAAAAAATACCTTTTGACAATTACTTTTATTAGTGTATTTTCTTGTTACATATAATCCTTAGCTACTGCATTTATGTATTTATCATTTTGTCTGTTACATTTACATGGATTTTGCTGTAAGCACCATGATGAGTATGTTCTCATATTTGTCAGGAAAACAAATGTTTAAATAGTGGTTTTATCCCTAAAACCCACAGCTATTTCACCCAGACATTTCCTGATCTAATTCTAATTATATAGGAAAGACTTTGAAGCATTGCTTTATTTTGCCAGTCCTGGGGCTTGAAATCAGGGCCTAGGTACTGTCCCTGAGCTGCTTTTTACTTCAAGGCTAGCATTCTACCACTGGAGCCATGGTTCCATCTTCGGCTTTCTCTCCATGTGATACTGAGAAATCAAACCCAGGGCTTCGTGTATACTAGTCAAGCAGTCCATCACTAAGCCACATACCCAGCTTGAGCATTACTTTTTAAACAAATTTTCTCAAACTAAAAACACAAGTAATAAAACAGTTGGTTCCATAACCTTAGGGAATTCTTAGAAAACGATGCTACTCTTTTTTTTTTTTTGGTTTATTTCCTTGACTAAATTCATTAATTTTCTGACCAGTCATATTTGAGAAAAATGGTAAGAATAATTCTAACCTTCAACATTTTAGCTAGTGTAAAACATCTAGGCTCTTATCTAAGTGGTGCACAATTATCCCAACAACAAAAATGCCCTACGTACAAAGGTGCAAATCTAAAGTAAATATATCATTAAGTGGTTCAGTATTATAAAACATGTATGTGAAATATTTCCACCAGTCTCTGTAAAGAAATACATACAATCCATTAACATTAAATTCAGTAAATACTGGGAGCTGGGAATATGGCCTAGTGGCAAGTGTGCTTGCCTTCTATACATGAAGCCCTAGGTTCGCTTCCTCAGCACCATATATAGAAAAGGCCAGAAGTGGTGCTCAAGTTTTCAGTGTGCTAGCCTTTGAGCAAAAAGAAACCAGGGACAGTGCTCAGGCCCTGATCCTGAAGGCCCAGGAATGGAAAAAAAAATTCAGTAAAACCTGACAACATAATTTAAAATTGGCAATTAAAAGGTCCAAAAAGGAAAGACCTTTTTTCCAACATCTCTGTGGATAAATGTTTTATATTCCTTTATTTTACACTACTACCAAAATATTGTATCTTTCCACAAACAACACAAAACAAGCATACAGTATCTAAAATGCCTCTCTGACAAGAAACTAAGTATTTGAATGTAAACTTGAATATTTTCCCTAAATAAGGCCATGATAATCATAGAATAAAACTGATGTAAGCAGTTCAGGCAAAAAAAATGCATACTTCATTGTTTTAAAAGCAATCGATTTTAATGCTGTTTAATTAAAACATTATAAATGTTTACCTAAAACATAATTATAAATACAAAACTGTTGAAATTTTTATAAATACTACTTGGGAAATGTCACAGATTGACAAGGAATTGGATAATGGTTGGGACACAGAAGAAAGGAGTAATATAAGGGTTGTTTGATAACATATCTGAAAATACCTTCAACGGTGTAAAAAAAAAACAAAAAAAAACTCAGGTTTATTTTTCTGAGTTTGAAAACCTAAGAGCAAAACAATTTGCATATAAGGCATATGAACATTTGTCCATAAAAGACTCCCAAATGTCTCGAAAAAAGTATACATAAACCAAGATGTAATCCATTAGGATAAACGATTTAAGTATGTCAAGAGTAGCTTATCAAGAGCTGGGAGTCACTCTCACCTGCATCACTGAATTATATCCAGCCCATGCAAAACTGTGTTCTGCATAACTGATTCTTATGGCTCTTCAGTAACAAGCTTGGATAAGGCAGATCCAACCTAAAAGACATGCAATGGCTCAAGAAACACAGGTTGCATGAAACTGCCTTGCAAAGCCTTGGGTGCCTACAGTTGATCTGATGCCCATGAAAATATAGCTATCACCTCCCTGAATATAGAATGCCTCATTACAGCCTCTGTGAACATGGAAGAGGCCTCTCCCAGTTTGGGACAAGATGTGATGTGACTCCTCCAGCTCTCCTCAGAATGGAAAGTGTCCCCTTTACCTCCTGAACATGTGGAAGGTGTACACTGCTGAGGGTCTCACAATGGAATGGATCATTACCCAGCCTTGCTCAAAGGAACATGCCTGTTTTCTGTCCCTTGAGCAAGGATAGATTTTCTTTGTTCTCAGCTTGGAAAGTGTCTACTGCAGTTGTCTTCATCCTGAAGTACATGCACTCTAGCTCTCCTCAGGGTGGATTTCTTTCTTCCAGATCTGAGGAAGGCAAAAGTCAAGTCTAAGCTTGTTCTGCCTGAATCCATCTCCTTCTGCTCACTCAATGCAAGGAGTACATATAGTATTATTATCTTTAGCATGATATCCAGGAGGAACGAAGTGTATATGTGCTAATTTTCCTTAGGATTGAAGCCTTCTGGTTCATCTCTCCCTAGGAAGGTAAATGTCATTTTGTTGTCTCTTTATTATGATGTCATATTTGCTTTCTCTCTTCTTCTCCTTATGTTTTTATTTCTATTCTCAGATCATGGGCTTGATTTCTTCATTCTCCCTTTAACATGCGATCTATCCATTTGAGCTCCTTCACAGAATATATGTCTTCTCCAGATCTACTATGCCAGGAATCTGTGTGCAGATAGCTAAACAACATAGCATGAGTCTCCTCTAGTCTTCAACATAGAGCCAATGTCTCTGTGCGATCCAAGTATGAGTCCATTTATCAGCTCTACTCAGTGAGGAACAAGTTTACTTAGCATGGAATACATATTCAGATTAATTGAGTTTTCCTCAGAGAGGTAATTGATAACATGGGGTCTCTACATTATGAACTATTCATTCTTTCCACTTCCCAGGTTGAATCCAATTTTTGCCATCTATCCTCAGGTTGGAATCCATTTGATCAGATTGAGATCAGAAGATCTTGGTGCAAAGCCAGCCCGTGCAGAGTAGTTTGTGATGCTTGAAGTGAATCAGGCCTCAAGTGGTAGAGCACTAGTCTTGAGTAAAAAAGCTCAGGGACAGTGCTCAGGCCCTGTGTTCGAGACCTGGCACCTGCACAAACAGAAGAAAACTAAAACTAAACCAAAACACAGAATGGAGTGAGACCTGAGCATCTCTTCTCAATCTGCAATGCCTTTATTTGGTCTGTCCTCTTAAAAGAAGGTGTCCCAATTAGCTTTCCTCAGCAGCAAATGTGTACAATATTTGTCCTGAGTAGAGATGGGTCTTTGCCTCTTCCAATGAGATCCATTGCCTATAGGTCTTCTCTGCATGCAGTCCTTCTCTGTCAGTTCAGCTCATCAAGTTAGATTTCCTTTGAACTATCCAACAGAATATGTGTTTCCTCTATTTGTCCTAAATGAGAAAGGCTTTGATTTTTGTTCCAATAGGCATTGAACCCAAGTGTCCGAGTTGCCTTGTGTATCAAGTGGGGTCATCATGGAGTATTTCTTCTCTAGCATGTTTGCCATGGATTCTTTGTCTCCATCACTTGTGATCCTGGCATGTGGGTACTTAGCGCAATGTGTCTCTCAACGTCTCCGGATATGATGAATTTCAGGCACAGCAATTGTAAACATTGTGGATGTCTCCTAAAATTGGGGGAGTATTTAAATTGCCTCTTGTAACTCTCCTGAGAATGGACAGTGTCTCCTCTATCCTCCAGAGCATGAAAGGTGTGATTCCAAGTGTTTCACCAACGACTAAATCTCTTCCAGCCTAACTCATGTGCAAAGTGCCTTTTCTGTCTCCCCTGAGCAAGGAATGGATTTTCTTTGGCTGTGTTCAGTCAGGAAAACATGCACTCCAGTTGTCCTGTGCCTGAAATGCATGTCTTTTAGTTTTCGTCAGGATGGATCTACTTCTTCCAAATATGCAGATGGAAAATATCAGGTCTAGGCTCCTATTGGCAAGAATCAATCTCCTCCTCACCCCAGACAATTGCACCTCTAGTGTAATTCTCCTTGGCTCAAATGCATCTAATGCTTGATAGGGAGGGAACAGAGTGCATGTGTTCCAATTCTCCCATTCTGGAAGTATCTAGTATGTCTCTGGTCAGCAAGGTGAATGTGTAGTTCAGGTGTTTTTCTCAGGAATCAACATGTCCCCTTCTGCTCAGCATGGAATAGATATATGCTCCCCTCCACACCTGTTTTTATAGGCATGGAATTTGTCTCTTCCAGCTCTTCTCAGGAAGGTGAGTGTCATTTTGCTTTCTCATAGCACAAAATCATATTCTTTGCTCTTTTCCCTTGACATTTTTCCTTTCCTTCTCTTTTTAGAGCATTGAAGTGATTCCTTCAGATGCTCTCCTCCATAGGATTTATCCTCGTGAGCTCCTTCACAGGATTTATGTCTTTTCCTGCAGTATCCAAGATGAAATTTATCTGCAGCTACCCGTTCTGGTATACCATGGGGCTACTCTAGTCTTCTTCAATATAGGAGGGATGTCTCTGGACTCCTCAGTATGCAATGCATTTAAGCACTCTTCTCAGGTTGGAGGTATTTTGTAACCACAGAATGCTCTCTCAGCCTAGTTATTATCTACTCAGATTTCATTTTCAGGAAGGTAATTCGCTGCTTGAGCTCTCTTCAGTGTGGAATCTCTCTTTTACATTTTCCTTAGTTTGCAGTACATTTTCTCCAGCAGTTTTTAGCAAGAAATGTGTGGATTCCAGCTCTCTCCATCAAGCAGTGTACCTACTGTAGCTTCATCTAGGTAGGATCCCAGTTGTCAGGATGTCACCCTAGCTGGTGTTCAAGGCAGTTCCAGTTGGCAATGTGTGTGTCCCCTCCATTCTTGGTCAGCATGGAGTCTGGCTGGTAAGAGTGGTCCTTGTCCTGGAATATGTCTACTGCAGCTCTCGTGCCTGGATGTTGTGAGGCTCTTCAAGGTGGGCATAGAATGGATGTGTCCCCTGAAACAGTGTCATCTTGATATGCTCCCCATGGGAAGTATGTTACTCCTCCCTCTCTTGGCATCAAATGCATGCCCATGTGTTCAGTGTGGAAAGTATATTTTCTACCTTCACAAAGCATGAAATGCGGCTCATGCAGTCCACTTGAGAATGCTCGTTAAGCACCAATGATTCCTACCTGTAATCCTATCTACTCAGGCAGCTAAGCCCTGAAGGTCTCTGTTCAAAGGCAAGTCCTGCATGATAGTCTAGGAGAGTTTTAGCTGAACTTATCCACCAAAAAGCTCCAAGTGGAGCGGTGTCTCAAGTGGTAGATTGTTACCCTTGAGCAAAACACCCAGGATGCTTTGACTTGGCAAGGTAGTCATAAATCCCAGAAACTCAAAGCCCAAACCCAGAATTCAGTGAGAAATATCCTTCACTTCTCAGCCCCTGTTTAGATTCTCATTTTGTAAATGTGTCTAATTTAGCTACATTCAGAAGGAAATCTGTCAGATCCTCAGCAGAGATGAGGCTTGTCAGTTTCCATCACTGTACATGTTGAATATATTCCCCATTGTTGGACATGTGCATTATGACTCCTCAAGGGTTGTGCATATGGAATATGTTTCTTCCAGTTATTTGCATGTTCAATATGTCTGCATTAATTTGGCATGTGGAATAGTCTTATCCTATTTTGGGCAGTTAGAAAATGTCTCATCAAATTTTGAGCCTGTGAAATGTATGTCCTTTAGTATTGGCTCTGTGGAATATGTTTTTTTTTCCAGATTTGAACATGTGGAATAATTTTTTCTAGTTTTTAACATGTGGAAATTGGTCTCAACCAATTTTGCACATGCGGAATGTGTCTCCAGTTTTTGGCATGTTGAAATGTCTCCTCCTATTTTGGGCACATGGATTAACTCTCCTCCAATTTTGGTCATGTAGAAGTTGTCTCCTATAGTTGTGGGCACGTGGAATATTTCTTTTCCAGCTTTAGACCTTTGGAATATATCTCCTTCAGATTGCACATGTGGAATATGGCTCCTCCACACTTTCCAGCATGTGGAATGTATGTCCTCCAATTTAGGGTATGTGGAATATATTTCTGCCCGTTAAGGGCAAATGGAAGATCTTGCCTGCAGTTTTGGTCATATGCGAGATATCTCCTACAGTTTTGCTGATGCAGATTATGTCTCCTCCAGTTTTGGGCATGTGGAATATGTCTCCTACAGTTAGGGCATGTGGAATGTGTCTCCTCCAGTTTTGGTCATATGTAAGTTGTCTCCTCAAATTTTGGGCACGTGAAGTTACCTTCTCCTGTTTGGATCATGTGGAATATGTCTCCAGCTATACACATGTGAAAGATGTTTCTTCCAGTTTTGGGCATGTGGATGAAGTCTCTTTCAGTGTGGGTGCATGGAATGCATTACCTTCAGCTTTTGGCCTATGAAATATATGTCCTCCAGTTTTTGGCATGTGAAATATATGTATCCACTTTTCAGGATCTGGAATATATGTCTTCCAATTTTGGGTGTGCAGTATATGTCTCCAATTTTCGTTGTGTTTAATATGTCTTCTATAATTTAGGGCACATGAAGATGTCTTCTTCAGTTTTGTGCATGTGAGTATGTCTCAGTTTTTGGCATTTGGAATATATCTGCTCCACTGTGGGTGGAACATGGCTATTCCAGTTGTGCATATGGAATAAATGTCCTCCAATTTTTGGCATGTGCTATTGTCTCCTCCAGTTTGGGGAATTTGGAAGATGTCTCCTCTAGTTGGTGCATGTGGAATATGTCCCTTCTGGTTTTTGGAGCGAAGGATATGTTTCTTACAGTTTTCTGCATGTGGAATTTCTCTCTGTTGTTTTTGGGAATTGGAATGTATCTCATCCACTTGTGTGCATGTGGAAGATGTTTCCTCCCGGTCAGGTATGTAGAATATGTCTCTTCCTGATTTGGCATGTGGAATACTACATCTTCTCCAGTTTTGGCTCTGTCGAATATATCTCTTCTAGTTTATGGGACATGGCTTATGTCTGTTCCAATTTGGGTATGTGGAATGTGTCTCCATCTGTTTTGGGCAAGTGGAAGATGTCTCCTGCAGGATTTTGAATGTGGAATATGTCTTCTCCACTTTGGGGCATGTTGAAGATGTGTCATCAAATTTTGAGCATGTAGAATATGTCTCCTCCAGTTTTGGATATGTGGAATATGTCTCCTCTGGGTTTGTGCATGTGGAATATGTTTCCTCTTGTGGGCATGTGGAATAAGGCTCATCTGCTTTTGGGCATGTGGAAGATATTTCCTTCAGGGTTGTGAATGTGGAAGATATCTACTCCTATTTTGAGCCTGTGGAACTTGCTTCCTCCAGTTTTGGGATATGGAAGATGTCTCCTGCACTTTCCACCATGTGGAATCTGTGTCTTCCGTTTCGAAGCATGTAGAAGATGTATTCTTCTGTTTTTAGCATGTGTAAGATTTCTCCTCCAGGTTTGTACATATGGAATATTTGTCTTCCAATATTCATTAAATGAAATAATACTACTCCATTGTTGCACATGTGGATTATGTTTCCTCCAGTTTTTGGGAAACAAAATACAAATCCTACAGTTTGAAGTAAGTGTGTGCAATATGCCTCCTCCTACTTAGGTCATGTGCAATATGTTCTCCAGTGTTGCCCATGTAAAAGAAGCCTCCTCCAATTTAGGGAATATGGAAGATGTCTAGGTCAAGTTTATCCATGTGGAATATGTCTCCTCCAGTTTTTGGCATAGGAAAATATGTCCTCCAATTTTGGGTGTGTGGAAGACGAGACTCCATTTTGGGTTACGTGGGATATGTCCCTTGTATTTTTTCAGCATTTGGAATATGTGTGAGTTTTTGGCATGTGGAAAATATCTACTAATTTAGGGCATGTGAAATGTCTCCACCAATTTTTGTATGTGTAAATGTCTCCTTGAATTTTGGCCACATGGAAGATGTCTGCTCCTTTGCGTGTGTGGAATATGTCCCTCTCAGTTTTTGGCATTTGTAATATGTCCCTTCCAACTTTGTGCTTGTGGAATAAGTCTCTTCTAGTTGTAGGTATGTGGAATAAATTTCCAATTTGGGGTATATGGAAGATGTCCCCTCCAGTTTTGGGAATGCAGAAGATGTCTCCTCCAGCTTATTGCTTGTGGAATATGTCTCTTCCAGTTTTATGCATGTAGAATATTTATTTTCCATTTGGGAATGTGGAATGTGCCTCCTCCAGTTCTGACCATGTGGAAGTTGTCTCTTCAATATCTGTGGATGTGGAATATATCTCCTCCAGTTTTGGAAATACAACATATGTCACTTCCAGGTTTGTGCATGTGGAATATGTTTCTTTCAGTTTTCAGCATATGGAATGGATCTTCTCTAATTTTGTGCAGGTGGAATGTGTCTCCTCCTGTTTATGGCATGTAGAAAATGCCTGTTCCCTTTTTGTTAATGTGAAATATATTTCCTCCTGTTTTGGACACTGGAATATGTCTTCTGCAAGTTTGTGCTGGTGAAATATGTCTCTTCCAGTTTGCCCATGTGGAAGATATCTTCTCAATACTTGTGCATATGGAATGTATCTCCTCCAGTTTTGTAAATAGGGGATATGTGTCTTCCAGTTTTGTGCATGTGGAATATGTATCATGCAGTTTGGAAAATGCCTGCTCTATGTTTGTGTGGAATATATTTCCTCCAATTTTGGGCATGTGGAATATGTTTCCTCCATTTTTGTGCACAGAGAATATCTCTTTTCCAGTTTTTGCATGTGGAAGATGTCTCCTCCAGTTTTGAGAATGTGGAATTAATCCATTTTCATTTTAGGCATGTGAACTATGTCTTCAATATTGGGCGTGTTGAAAATGCCTGCTCTTTTTTTTTTTTTTTGCATGTGGAATATAGTTCGTCTAGTTTTCAACATGTGGAAGATTTGTCTTCCATATATGGGCATTTAGAATATTTATCTTCTAGTTTTTGGTATTGGAAATATATCCCCTCCCATATTGGGCTTTGTGGAATACATCCTCTCCAATTTGGGCATGTGGAAGATGTCTTATACAGCTTTGTACATGTGGAATATATCTCCCAGATTTCAGTATATGGAATATATATGCTTCCGGTTTGGGCCTATGGAATATGTCTCTTCCACTTTTGGGCATGTGGGATCTGTCGCCTCCTTTTTCAGGCATGTGGAATACGTTTCCTCCCGTTTAGGAAATGTGGAATATGTCTCCCATTTTGGGCATGTGGAATACATCTTTTCCTGTTTGGGGCCAGTGGACATTTTCTCCCTCTTGTTTCGGTTATGCCAAAGCTGTCTCCTCCAGTTTGTGTATGTCAAAGTTGTCACCTCCAGGTTTTGACATACGGAAAATATCGCCTCCAGTTTTGGGCATGTGGAAGATTTCTCCTCCAGCATTGTGTATATGCAGTATGTCTCTTCCAGTCATGGGCATGTGGAAGATATCTCCTCCAGTTTCCAGCTTGTGGAAGATGTCTCCTCTGGATTCCATTTTGTGGAAGATATATCCTCCAGTTGGGGGCATGCAGAATATGTTTCCTCCACTTCTGGACATCCCTATAGCCAATGTTTGCAAAGCTCCTCAGCATGGAATGTGACTACTCCATCTCTACATGACTTGGAGCCACAAGTGCAATATTAGGAAAGTTCTATTTTTCAACTGCACAATGCCTGCTATATATCCTCTCCAATTCACTTGAGAATGGAGATTCACCCAGCTCGTGTTATCAGGAAAATTGGATAATTCAGTTTTCCTCAACAGAAAATGTCTCTTGTATTCCTCAGCCTGGAGTATGTGTACTCTAGGTAAACACACCATGCAATGTTTTTCCCCAGCATTCCTTCACATAGTATGTGTTCATCCACTTCTCCTCAATATGGAGTGTCTTTCCCCATCATTTTTCACTGACAGTATCTCCTCCAGTTTTGGAAATACAGCATATGTCTCTTCCAGGTTTGTGCATGTGGAATACGTTTCTTTCATTTTTCAGCATATGGAACGCATCTTCTCCAATTTTGTGCATGTGGAATATGTCTCCTGCAGTTTGGGGCATGGAGAAAACGCTTGAACCATTTTTGTTAATGTGGAATATATTACCTCCAATTTTGGACACTGGAATATGTCTTCTGCAAGTTTGTGCTGGTGGAATATGTCTCTTCCAGCTTGACCATGTGGAAGATATCTCCTCAATATTTGTGCATATGGAATATATCTCCTCCAGTTTTGGAAATGCAGCATATGTGCTTTCCCGGTGTGTGCAAGTGGATTATGTTTCTTTCAGTTTTCTGCATATGGAACACATCTTCTCCAATTTTGTGCTTGTGGAATATGTCTCCTGCATTTTGGGGCATGGAGGATACACCTGATCCATTTTTGTTAATGTGGGATACATTTCTTCCAGTCTTGGACACTGGAATATGTCTTCTGCAAGTTTGTGCTGGTGGAATATGTGTCTTCCAGCTTGACCATGTGGAAGATATCTTCTCAATACCTGTGCATATGGAATATATCTCCTCCAGTTTTGTAAATACAGGATTTGTGTCTTCCAGTTTTTTGCATGTGGAATATGTCTTCTCCTGTTTTCAGCATGAGGAATAAATCTTCTCTAATTTTGTGCATGTGGAATATGTCTTCTCCTGTCTTCAGCATATGGAATAAATCTTCTCCAATTTTGTGCCTGTGGAATATGTCTCCTGAAGTTTGGGATATGTAGAAAATGCCTGATCTATGTTTGTTTGTGTGGAATATATTTCCTCCAATTTTGGGCATGTGGAATATGTTTCCTCCATTTTTGTGCACAGAAGATCTCTTTTCCAAGTTTTCGCACGTGGAAGATGTCTCCTCCAGTATTGAGAATGTGGAATTAATCTATTTTTGTTTTAGGCATGGGAAATCTGTCTTAAATATTGGGCAGGTTGAAAATACCTGCTCCTTTTTTTTGGCATGTGGAATATAGTTCGTCTACTTTCAACATATGGAAGATGTGTCCTCCTTGTTTGGGCATTTGGAATATATATCTTCCAGTTTTTGGCATGGTATGTCTCCTCCCATATTGGGCTTGTGGAATACATCTTCTTTAATTTGGGCATGTGGAAGATGTCTTCTCCTGGTTTGTACATGTGGAATATATCTTCAAGTTTTCAGTGTATGGAATATGTGTGCTTCTGTTTGGGGCCTATGGAATATGTCTCTCCCACTTTTGGGCATGTGGGATCAGTCTCCTCCTGTTTTGGACATGTGGAATATATCTCCTCTAATTTTGGGCATGTGGAACCCATATCCTCCTGTTTCAGTCATGTGGAATATGTCTCCTCCCGTTTAGGAAATGTGGAATATGTCTCCTATTTGGTGCATGTGGAATACATCTTTTCCTGTTTGGGGCAAGTAGACAATGACTCCCTCCAGTTTTGGTTATGTCAAAGCTGTCTCATCCACACTGGGCATGTCAAAGGTGTCACCTCCAGGTTTTGACATACAGAAGATATGGACTCCAGTTTTGGGCATGTGGAAGATTTCTCCTCCAGTGTTGCGTATATGCATTATGTCTCCCCCAGTCTTGGGCATGTGGAAGATATCTCCTCCAGTTTCAGCTTGTGGAAGATGTCTCCTCTGGTTTCCATTTTGTGGAAGATATATCCTCCAGTTGGGGGCATGCAGAATATGTTTCCTCCACTTCTGTACATCCCTATGGCCAATGTTTGCAATGCTCCTCAGCATGGAATGTGACTACTCCATGTCTACATGACTTGGAGCCACAAGTGCTGTCTTAGGAAAGTTCTATTTTCCAACTTCAAAATGCCTGCTGTAAATACCCTCCAATCCACTTGGGAATGAAAATTCACCCAGCTCATGTCATCAGGGAAATTGGAGAATTCAGTTTTCCTCAACAGAAAATGTCTCTTGTATTCGTGTGCCCGGAGTATGTGTACTCAAGGTAAAAACACCATGCAGTGTTTTTCCCCAGCATTCCTTCACATGGTATGTGTTCATCCACCACTCCTCAATATGGAATATCTTTCCCCATCATTTTTCAACTGAGAGTTTCTCCTCCAATTCTGAGCAAGAGCAATGTTTTCAGAACGTGGAATATATCTCCTCCAATTTGGTATATGTAGAATACATCTTTTCCAGTTTTGTGCTGTAGAAGATGTCTCCTCGAGTTTTCAGCACTTGGAATATATCTCCTTCAATTTGGGACATGTGGAGTGTATCTTTGCCAGTTTGGTGCTGTGAAACATATGTCCTCCGGGTTGCGGCATGTGGAATATGTCTCCATGTTTGAGCCCAGGTCTCCTCATCCATTGTCCTGAGCATAAAAGGTGTGTGCTGCTGGTCACTCAGCAGAATGGGCCTCCCCGAGCCTTACTCACATGGAATATCTATGCTTCAGTGCCTCTCTGCATAGAATTTGTCCACTCTAGTTCACAGTCTAAAATGCATCTACTCCAGTACTCACTAAGAAGTAACCTCACCTTGAGAATCTAAATGAACGAAAATTTATTTAACCCTTTTATTGTCCCCTCATTCTTAGGCTTCCCCCTAGTATCCTAATATCCCAGTATTTCTGAGGATGGAAAAAATGTCAAGGCCATACCTATACACAATGAAGCCCATCTCCTTTTGCTCACTAGAGCAAGGAACAGATCGAGTCTAATTTTTCTCAGTAAGGACTGTATTTGTCACTGCTCTCTAAAGCATCAAGAGGATGTGTCCCAAGACTTGCCAGCCTCGCTAACATGGATTCCAGCTCTCTACCGAAGTTGAGTGTTCTCTTAAGGATTCCTTAACTTCCACTATTCTCAGCATAGGATATACGTGCTCCTGTTCTCCTTGGCAGGAATGTATCTATTCCAACTCTCCATGAGAAGGTAAGCATTTATTCATGATAAGCAATTGTTAGCATGAAACTATCTCCTTCCTGTATCCTCATTGCTCACAGCAGAAAACGACTTCTTCAGTTTTTCTCCTGCATGGAATCTGTGTACTTCAGTTCATTCCTCATGTTCTATGTCTACCTCATGTCTCTACAGGAAGAAATGAAGCTATTATTACTGTCAATAGCATGGAACATGGCAAGTGAAGCTCTACTCACAAGGTAAGTATCATCTCCAGCTTTCCTTTTGGTGGAAGCTGTCTACTCTAGCTGTGCTGAGAATGGAATATATGTAATGTAGCCCACCTCAGGTAGGTAATTACTAACTCAGTTCTCTTCAGCATGTTGACATGTGTACTTATAGCACAGAATGTGTCTGCGCTAATCCTCTTCAACATATAGACTGTGACTCTCATGTTTCCATAAGTTGGAATGTGTCTACTCCACTTTACTTCATCAAGAGAGGCTCATGATGAAGTTGTGGCTCTCAGCATCGCATATGATGAAACCAGCTCTTGTCGGCATGGTAAGTGTCAACGCTGGCATTCTCAGGCATGGAATCTGGCAAGTATAGTGCTCCTTGGCATGGAGTACAGTTTTGCATTTGGAATAGGTCCCTTCCAACTTTGTGCTTGTGGAATAATTCTCTTCTAGTTGTAGGTATTTGGAATAAATTTCCAATTTGGGGTATATGGAAGATGTCCCCTCCAGTTTTGGGAATGCAGAAGATGTCTCCTCCAGCTTATTGCTTGTGGAATATGTCTCTTCCAGTTTTATGCATGTAGAATATTTATTTTCCATTTTCGCCATGTGGAATATGTCTCCTCCAGTTTTGACAATGTGGAAGTTGTCTCCTCAATATTTGTGCATATGGAATATATCTCCTCCAGTTTTGGAAATACAGCGTATGTGCTTTCCCGGTTTGTGCAAGTGGATTATGTTGCTTTCAGTTTTCTGCATATGGAACACATCTTCTCCAATTTTGTGCTTGTGGAATATGTCTCCTGCATTTTGGGGCATGGAGGATACACCTGATCCATTTTTGTTAATGTGGAATATATTTCTTCCAGTCTTGGACACTGGAATATGTCTTCTGCAAGTTTGTGCTGGTGGAATATGTGTCTTCCAGCTTGACCATGTGGAAGATATCTTCTCAATACCTGTGCATATGGAATATATCTCCTCCAGTTTTGTAAATACAGGATATGTGTCTTCCAGTTTTTTGCATGTGGAATATGTCTTCTCCTGTTTTCAGCGTAAGGAATAAATCTTCTCTAATTTTGTGCATGTGGAATATGTCTTCTCCTGTTTTCAGCATGAGGAATAAATCTTCTCTAATTTTGTGCATGTGGAATATGTCTTCTCCTGTCTTCAGCATATGGAATAAATCTTCTCCAATTTTGTGCCTGTGGAATATGTCTCCTGAAGTTTGGGATATGTAGAAAATGCCTGATCTATGTTTGTTTGTGTGGAATATATTTCCTCCAATTTTGGGCATGTGGAATATGTTTCCTCCATTTTTGTGCACAGAAGATCTCTTTTCCAAGTTTTCACACGTGGAAGATGTCTCCTCCAGTATTGAGAATGTGGAATTAATCTATTTTTGTTTTAGGCATGGGAAATCTGTCTTAAATATTGGGCAGGTTGAAAATACCTGCTCCTTTTTTTTGGCATGTGGAATATAGTTCGTCTACTTTCAACATATGGAAGATGTGTCCTCCTTGTTTGGGCATTTGGAATATATATCTTCCAGTTTTTGGCATGGTATGTCTCCTCCCATATTGGGCTTGTGGAATACATCTTCTTTAATTTGGGCATGTGGAAGATGTCTTCTCCTGGTTTGTACATGTGGAATATATCTTCAAGTTTTCAGTGTATGGAATATATGTGCTTCTGTTTGGGGCCTATGGAATATGTCTCTCCCACTTTTGGGCATGTGGGATCAGTCTCCTCCTGTTTTGGACATGTGGAATATATCTCCTCTAATTTTGGGCATGTGGAACCCATATCCTCCTGTTTCAGTCATGTGGAATATGTCTCCTCCCGTTTAGGAAATGTGGAATATGTCTCCTATTTGGTGCATGTGGAATACATCTTTTCCTGTTTGGGGCAAGTAGACAATGACTCCCTCCAGTTTTGGTTATGTCAAAGCTGTCTCATCCACACTGGGCATGTCAAAGGTGTCACCTCCAGGTTTTGACATACAGAAGATATGGACTCCAGTTTTGGGCATGTGGAAGATTTCTCCTCCAGTGTTGCGTATATGCATTATGTCTCCCCCAGTCTTGGGCATGTGGAAGATATCTCCTCCAGTTTCAGCTTGTGGAAGATGTCTCCTCTGGTTTCCATTTTGTGGAAGATATATCCTCCAGTTGGGGGCATGCAGAATATGTTTCCTCCACTTCTGTACATCCCTATGGCCAATGTTTGCAATGCTCCTCAGCATGGAATGTGACTACTCCATGTCTACATGACTTGGAGCCACAAGTGCAATATTAGGAAAGTTCTATTTTTCAACTGCACAATGCCTGCTATATATCCTCTCCAATTCACTTGAGAATGGAGATTCACCCAGCTCGTGTTATCAGGAAAATTGGATAATTCAGTTTTCCTCAACAGAAAATGTCTCTTGTATTCCTCAGCCTGGAGTATGTGTACTCTAGGTAAACACACCATGCAATGTTTTTCCCCAGCATTCCTTCACATAGTATGTGTTCATCCACTTCTCCTCAATATGGAGTGTCTTTCCCCATCATTTTTCACTGACAGTATCTCCTCCAGTTTTGGAAATACTGCATATGTCTCTTCCAGGTTTGTGCATGTGGAATACGTTTCTTTCATTTTTCAGCATATGGAACGCATCTTCTCCAATTTTGTGCATGTGGAATATGTCTCCTGCAGTTTGGGGAATGGAGAAAATGCTTGAACCATTTTTGTTAATGTGGAATATATTACCTCCAATTTTGGACACTGGAATATGTCTTCTGCAAGTTTGTGCTGGTGGAATATGTCTCTTCCAGCTTGACCATGTGGAAGATATCTCCTCAATATTTGTGCATATGGAATATATCTCCTCCAGTTTTGGAAATGCAGCATATGTGCTTTCCCGGTTTGTGCAAGTGGATTATGTTTCTTTCAGTTTTCTGCATATGGAACACATCTTCTCCAATTTTGTGCTTGTGGAATATGTCTCCTGCATTTTGGGGCATGGAGGATACACCTGATCCATTTTTGTTAATGTGGAATACATTTCTTCCAGTCTTGGACACTGGAATATGTCTTCTGCAAGTTTGTGCTGGTGGAATATGTGTCTTCCAGCTTGACCATGTGGAAGATATCTTCTCAATACCTGTGCATATGGAATATATCTCCTCCAGTTTTGTAAATACAGGATATGTGTCTTCCAGTTTTTTGCATGTGGAATATGTCTTCTCCTGTTTTCAGCATGAGGAATAAATCTTCTCTAATTTTGTGCATGTGGAATATGTCTTCTCCTGTCTTCAGCATATGGAATAAATCTTCTCCAATTTTGTGCCTGTGGAATATGTCTCCTGAAGTTTGGGATATGTAGAAAATGCCTGATCTATGTTTGTTTGTGTGGAATATATTTCCTCCAATTTTGGGCATGTGGAATATGTTTCCTCCATTTTTGTGCACAGAAGATCTCTTTTCCAAGTTTTCACACGTGGAAGATGTCTCCTCCAGTATTGAGAATGTGGAATTAATCTATTTTTGTTTTAGGCATGGGAAATCTGTCTTAAATATTGGGCAGGTTGAAAATACCTGCTCCTTTTTTTTGGCATGTGGAATATAGTTCGTCTACTTTCAACATATGGAAGATGTGTCCTCCTTGTTTGGGCATTTGGAATATATATCTTCCAGTTTTTGGCATGGTATGTCTCCTCCCATATTGGGCTTGTGGAATACATCTTCTTTAATTTGGGCATGTGGAAGATGTCTTCTCCTGGTTTGTACATGTGGAATATATCTTCAAGTTTTCAGTGTATGGAATATATGTGCTTCTGTTTGGGGCCTATGGAATATGTCTCTCCCACTTTTGGGCATGTGGGATCAGTCTCCTCCTGTTTTGGACATGTGGAATATATCTCCTCTAATTTTGGGCATGTGGAACCCATATCCTCCTGTTTCAGTCATGTGGAATATGTCTCCTCCCGTTTAGGAAATGTGGAATATGTCTCCTATTTGGTGCATGTGGAATACATCTTTTCCTGTTTGGGGCAAGTAGACAATGACTCCCTCCAGTTTTAGTTATGTCAAAGCTGTCTCATCCACACTGGGCATGTCAAAGGTGTCACCTCCAGGTTTTGACATACAGAAGATATGGACTCCAGTTTTGGGCATGTGGAAGATTTCTCCTCCAGTGTTGCGTATATGCATTATGTCTCCCCCAGTCTTGGGCATGTGGAAGATATCTCCTCCAGTTTCAGCTTGTGGAAGATGTCTCCTCTGGTTTCCATTTTGTGGAAGATATATCCTCCAGTTGGGGGCATGCAGAATATGTTTCCTCCACTTCTGTACATCCCTATGGCCAATGTTTGCAATGCTCCTCAGCATGGAATGTGACTACTCCATGTCTACATGACTTGGAGCCACAAGTGCAATATTAGGAAAGTTCTATTTTTCAACTGCACAATGCCTGCTATATATCCTCTCCAATTCACTTGAGAATGGAGATTCACCCAGCTCATGTTATCAGGAAAATTGGATAATTCAGTTTTCCTCAACAGAAAATGTCTCTTGTATTCCTCAGCCTGGAGTATGTGTACTCTAGGTAAACACACCATGCAATGTTTTTCCCCAGCATTCCTTCACATAGTATGTGTTCATCCACTTCTCCTCAATATGGAGTGTCTTTCCCCATCATTTTTCACTGACAGTATCTCCTCCAGTTTTGGAAATACAGCATATGTCTCTTCCAGGTTTGTGCATGTGGAATACGTTTCTTTCATTTTTCAGCATATGGAACGCATCTTCTCCAATTTTGTGCATGTGGAATATGTCTCCTGCAGTTTGGGGAATGGAGAAAATGCTTGAACCATTTTTGTTAATGTGGAATATATTACCTCCAATTTTGGACACTGGAATATGTCTTCTGCAAGTTTGTGCTGGTGGAATATGTCTCTTCCAGCTTGACCATGTGGAAGATATCTCCTCAATATTTGTGCATATGGAATATATCTCCTCCAGTTTTGGAAATGCAGCATATGTGCTTTCCCGGTTTGTGCAAGTGGATTATGTTTCTTTCAGTTTTCTGCATATGGAACACATCTTCTCCAATTTTGTGCTTGTGGAATATGTCTCCTGCATTTTGGGGCATGGAGGATACACCTGATCCATTTTTGTTAATGTGGAATACATTTCTTCCAGTCTTGGACACTGGAATATGTCTTCTGCAAGTTTGTGCTGGTGGAATATGTGTCTTCCAGCTTGACCATGTGGAAGATATCTTCTCAATACCTGTGCATATGGAATATATCTCCTCCAGTTTTGTAAATACAGGATATGTGTCTTCCAGTTTTTTGCATGTGGAATATGTCTTCTCCTGTTTTCAGCATGAGGAATAAATCTTCTCTAATTTTGTGCATGTGGAATATGTCTTCTCCTGTCTTCAGCATATGGAATAAATCTTCTCCAATTTTGTGCCTGTGGAATATGTCTCCTGAAGTTTGGGATATGTAGAAAATGCCTGATCTATGTTTGTTTGTGTGGAATATATTTCCTCCAATTTTGGGCATGTGGAATATGTTTCCTCCATTTTTGTGCACAGAAGATCTCTTTTCCAAGTTTTCACACGTGGAAGATGTCTCCTCCAGTATTGAGAATGTGGAATTAATCTATTTTTGTTTTAGGCATGGGAAATCTGTCTTAAATATTGGGCAGGTTGAAAATACCTGCTCCTTTTTTTTGGCATGTGGAATATAGTTCGTCTACTTTCAACATATGGAAGATGTGTCCTCCTTGTTTGGGCATTTGGAATATATATCTTCCAGTTTTTGGCATGGTATGTCTCCTCCCATATTGGGCTTGTGGAATACATCTTCTTTAATTTGGGCATGTGGAAGATGTCTTCTCCTGGTTTGTACATGTGGAATATATCTTCAAGTTTTCAGTGTATGGAATATATGTGCTTCTGTTTGGGGCCTATGGAATATGTCTCTCCCACTTTTGGGCATGTGGGATCAGTCTCCTCCTGTTTTGGACATGTGGAATATATCTCCTCTAATTTTGGGCATGTGGAACCCATATCCTCCTGTTTCAGTCATGTGGAATATGTCTCCTCCCGTTTAGGAAATGTGGAATATGTCTCCTATTTGGTGCATGTGGAATACATCTTTTCCTGTTTGGGGCAAGTAGACAATGACTCCCTCCAGTTTTAGTTATGTCAAAGCTGTCTCATCCACACTGGGCATGTCAAAGGTGTCACCTCCAGGTTTTGACATACAGAAGATATGGACTCCAGTTTTGGGCATGTGGAAGATTTCTCCTCCAGTGTTGCGTATATGCATTATGTCTCCCCCAGTCTTGGGCATGTGGAAGATATCTCCTCCAGTTTCAGCTTGTGGAAGATGTCTCCTCTGGTTTCCATTTTGTGGAAGATATATCCTCCAGTTGGGGGCATGCAGAATATGTTTCCTCCACTTCTGTACATCCCTATGGCCAATGTTTGCAATGCTCCTCAGCATGGAATGTGACTACTCCATGTCTACATGACTTGGAGCCACAAGTGCAATATTAGGAAAGTTCTATTTTTCAACTGCACAATGCCTGCTATATATCCTCTCCAATTCACTTGAGAATGGAGATTCACCCAGCTCATGTTATCAGGAAAATTGGATAATTCAGTTTTCCTCAACAGAAAATGTCTCTTGTATTCCTCAGCCTGGAGTATGTGTACTCTAGGTAAACACACCATGCAATGTTTTTCCCCAGCATTCCTTCACATAGTATGTGTTCATCCACTTCTCCTCAATATGGAGTGTCTTTCCCCATCATTTTTCACTGACAGTATCTCCTCCAGTTTTGGAAATACAGCATATGTCTCTTCCAGGTTTGTGCATGTGGAATACGTTTCTTTCATTTTTCAGCATATGGAACGCATCTTCTCCAATTTTGTGCATGTGGAATATGTCTCCTGCAGTTTGGGGCATGGAGAAAACGCTTGAACCATTTTTGTTAATGTGGAATATATTACCTCCAATTTTGGACACTGGAATATGTCTTCTGCAAGTTTGTGCTGGTGGAATATGTCTCTTCCAGCTTGACCATGTGGAAGATATCTCCTCAATATTTGTGCATATGGAATATATCTCCTCCAGTTTTGGAAATGCAGCATATGTGCTTTCCCGGTTTGTGCAAGTGGATTATGTTTCTTTCAGTTTTCTGCATATGGAACACATCTTCTCCAATTTTGTGCTTGTGGAATGTGTCTCCTGCATTTTGGGGCATGGAGGATACACCTGATCCATTTTTGTTAATGTGGGATACATTTCTTCCAGTCTTGGACACTGGAATATGTCTTCTGCAAGTTTGTGCTGGTGGAATATGTGTCTTCCAGCTTGACCATGTGGAAGATATCTTCTCAATAACTGTGCATATGGAATATATCTCCTCCAGTTTTGTAAATACAGGATATGTGTCTTCCAGTTTTTTGCATGTGGAATATGTCTTCTCCTGTTTTCAGCATGAGGAATAAATCTTCTCTAATTTTGTGCATGTGGAATATGTCTTCTCCTGTCTTCAGCATATGGAATAAATCTTCTCCAATTTTGTGCCTGTGGAATATGTCTCCTGAAGTTTGGGATATGTAGAAAATGCCTGATCTATGTTTGTTTGTGTGGAATATATTTCCTCCAATTTTGGGCATGTGGAATATGTTTCCTCCATTTTTGTGCACAGAAGATCTCTTTTCCAAGTTTTCACACGTGGAAGATGTCTCCTCCAGTATTGAGAATGTGGAATTAATCTATTTTTGTTTTAGGCATGGGAAATCTGTCTTAAATATTGGGCAGGTTGAAAATACCTGCTCCTTTTTTTTGGCATGTGGAATATAGTTCGTCTACTTTCAACATATGGAAGATGTGTCCTCCTTGTTTGGGCATTTGGAATATATATCTTCCAGTTTTTGGCATGGTATGTCTCCTCCCATATTGGGCTTGTGGAATACATCTTCTTTAATTTGGGCATGTGGAAGATGTCTTCTCCTGGTTTGTACATGTGGAATATATCTTCAAGTTTTCAGTGTATGGAATATATGTGCTTCTGTTTGGGGCCTATGGAATATGTCTCTCCCACTTTTGGGCATGTGGGATCAGTCTCCTCCTGTTTTGGACATGTGGAATATATCTCCTCTAATTTTGGGCATGTGGAACCCATATCCTCCTGTTTCAGTCATGTGGAATATGTCTCCTCCCGTTTAGGAAATGTGGAATATGTCTCCTATTTGGTGCATGTGGAATACATCTTTTCCTGTTTGGGGCAAGTAGACAATGACTCCCTCCAGTTTTAGTTATGTCAAAGCTGTCTCATCCACACTGGGCATGTCAAAGGTGTCACCTCCAGGTTTTGACATACAGAAGATATGGACTCCAGTTTTGGGCATGTGGAAGATTTCTCCTCCAGTGTTGCGTATATGCATTATGTCTCCCCCAGTCTTGGGCATGTGGAAGATATCTCCTCCAGTTTCAGCTTGTGGAAGATGTCTCCTCTGGTTTCCATTTTGTGGAAGATATATCCTCCAGTTGGGGGCATGCAGAATATGTTTCCTCCACTTCTGTACATCCCTATGGCCAATGTTTGCAATGCTCCTCAGCATGGAATGTGACTACTCCATGTCTACATGACTTGGAGCCACAAGTGCAATATTAGGAAAGTTCTATTTTTCAACTGCACAATGCCTGCTATATATCCTCTCCAATTCACTTGAGAATGGAGATTCACCCAGCTCATGTTATCAGGAAAATTGGATAATTCAGTTTTCCTCAACAGAAAATGTCTCTTGTATTCCTCAGCCTGGAGTATGTGTACTCTAGGTAAACACACCATGCAATGTTTTTCCCCAGCATTCCTTCACATAGTATGTGTTCATCCACTTCTCCTCAATATGGAGTGTCTTTCCCCATCATTTTTCACTGACAGTATCTCCTCCAGTTTTGGAAATACAGCATATGTCTCTTCCAGGTTTGTGCATGTGGAATACGTTTCTTTCATTTTTCAGCATATGGAACGCATCTTCTCCAATTTTGTGCATGTGGAATATGTCTCCTGCAGTTTGGGGCATGGAGAAAACGCTTGAACCATTTTTGTTAATGTGGAATATATTACCTCCAATTTTGGACACTGGAATATGTCTTCTGCAAGTTTGTGCTGGTGGAATATGTCTCTTCCAGCTTGACCATGTGGAAGATATCTCCTCAATATTTGTGCATATGGAATATATCTCCTCCAGTTTTGGAAATGCAGCATATGTGCTTTCCCGGTTTGTGCAAGTGGATTATGTTTCTTTCAGTTTTCTGCATATGGAACACATCTTCTCCAATTTTGTGCTTGTGGAATGTGTCTCCTGCATTTTGGGGCATGGAGGATACACCTGATCCATTTTTGTTAATGTGGGATACATTTCTTCCAGTCTTGGACACTGGAATATGTCTTCTGCAAGTTTGTGCTGGTGGAATATGTGTCTTCCAGCTTGACCATGTGGAAGATATCTTCTCAATAACTGTGCATATGGAATATATCTCCTCCAGTTTTGTAAATACAGGATATGTGTCTTCCAGTTTTTTGCATGTGGAATATGTCTTCTCCTGTTTTCAGCATGAGGAATAAATCTTCTCTAATTTTGTGCATGTGGAATATGTCTTCTCCTGTCTTCAGCATATGGAATAAATCTTCTCCAATTTTGTGCCTGTGGAATATGTCTCCTGAAGTTTGGGATATGTAGAAAATGCCTGATCTATGTTTGTTTGTGTGGAATATATTTCCTCCAATTTTGGGCATGTGGAATATGTTTCCTCCATTTTTGTGCACAGAAGATCTCTTTTCCAAGTTTTCACACGTGGAAGATGTCTCCTCCAGTATTGAGAATGTGGAATTAATCTATTTTTGTTTTAGGCATGGGAAATCTGTCTTAAATATTGGGCAGGTTGAAAATACCTGCTCCTTTTTTTTGGCATGTGGAATATAGTTCGTCTACTTTCAACATATGGAAGATGTGTCCTCCTTGTTTGGGCATTTGGAATATATATCTTCCAGTTTTTGGCATGGTATGTCTCCTCCCATATTGGGCTTGTGGAATACATCTTCTTTAATTTGGGCATGTGGAAGATGTCTTCTCCTGGTTTGTACATGTGGAATATATCTTCAAGTTTTCAGTGTATGGAATATGTGTGCTTCTGTTTGGGGCCTATGGAATATGTCTCTCCCACTTTTGGGCATGTGGGATCAGTCTCCTCCTGTTTTGGACATGTGGAATATATCTCCTCTAATTTTGGGCATGTGGAACCCATATCCTCCTGTTTCAGTCATGTGGAATATGTCTCCTCCCGTTTAGGAAATGTGGAATATGTCTCCTATTTGGTGCATGTGGAATACATCTTTTCCTGTTTGGGGCAAGTAGACAATGACTCCCTCCAGTTTTGGTTATGTCAAAGCTGTCTCATCCACACTGGGCATGTCAAAGGTGTCACCTCCAGGTTTTGACATACAGAAGATATGGACTCCAGTTTTGGGCATGTGGAAGATTTCTCCTCCAGTGTTGCGTATATGCATTATGTCTCCCCCAGTCTTGGGCATGTGGAAGATATCTCCTCCAGTTTCAGCTTGTGGAAGATGTCTCCTCTGGTTTCCATTTTGTGGAAGATATATCCTCCAGTTGGGGGCATGCAGAATATGTTTCCTCCACTTCTGTACATCCCTATGGCCAATGTTTGCAATGCTCCTCAGCATGGAATGTGACTACTCCATGTCTACATGACTTGGAGCCACAAGTGCAATATTAGGAAAGTTCTATTTTTCAACTGCACAATGCCTGCTATATATCCTCTCCAATTCACTTGAGAATGGAGATTCACCCAGCTCATGTTATCAGGAAAATTGGATAATTCAGTTTTCCTCAACAGAAAATGTCTCTTGTATTCCTCAGCCTGGAGTATGTGTACTCTAGGTAAACACACCATGCAATGTTTTTCCCCAGCATTCCTTCACATAGTATGTGTTCATCCACTTCTCCTCAATATGGAGTGTCTTTCCCCATCATTTTTCACTGACAGTATCTCCTCCAGTTTTGGAAATACAGCATATGTCTCTTCCAGGTTTGTGCATGTGGAATACGTTTCTTTCATTTTTCAGCATATGGAACGCATCTTCTCCAATTTTGTGCATGTGGAATATGTCTCCTGCAGTTTGGGGAATGGAGAAAATGCTTGAACCATTTTTGTTAATGTGGAATATATTACCTCCAATTTTGGACACTGGAATATGTCTTCTGCAAGTTTGTGCTGGTGGAATATGTCTCTTCCAGCTTGACCATGTGGAAGATATCTCCTCAATATTTGTGCATATGGAATATATCTCCTCCAGTTTTGGAAATGCAGCATATGTGCTTTCCCGGTTTGTGCAAGTGGATTATGTTTCTTTCAGTTTTCTGCATATGGAACACATCTTCTCCAATTTTGTGCTTGTGGAATGTGTCTCCTGCATTTTGGGGCATGGAGGATACACCTGATCCATTTTTGTTAATGTGGGATACATTTCTTCCAGTCTTGGACACTGGAATATGTCTTCTGCAAGTTTGTGCTGGTGGAATATGTGTCTTCCAGCTTGACCATGTGGAAGATATCTTCTCAATACCTGTGCATATGGAATATATCTCCTCCAGTTTTGTAAATACAGGATATGTGTCTTCCAGTTTTTTGCATGTGGAATATGTCTTCTCCTGTTTTCAGCATGAGGAATAAATCTTCTCTAATTTTGTGCATGTGGAATATGTCTTCTCCTGTCTTCAGCATATGGAATAAATCTTCTCCAATTTTGTGCCTGTGGAATATGTCTCCTGAAGTTTGGGATATGTAGAAAATGCCTGATCTATGTTTGTTTGTGTGGAATATATTTCCTCCAATTTTGGGCATGTGGAATATGTTTCCTCCATTTTTGTGCACAGAAGATCTCTTTTCCAAGTTTTCACACGTGGAAGATGTCTCCTCCAGTATTGAGAATGTGGAATTAATCTATTTTTGTTTTAGGCATGGGAAATCTGTCTTAAATATTGGGCAGGTTGAAAATACCTGCTCCTTTTTTTTGGCATGTGGAATATAGTTCGTCTACTTTCAACATATGGAAGATGTGTCCTCCTTGTTTGGGCATTTGGAATATATATCTTCCAGTTTTTGGCATGGTATGTCTCCTCCCATATTGGGCTTGTGGAATACATCTTCTTTAATTTGGGCATGTGGAAGATGTCTTCTCCTGGTTTGTACATGTGGAATATATCTTCAAGTTTTCAGTGTATGGAATATATGTGCTTCTGTTTGGGGCCTATGGAATATGTCTCTCCCACTTTTGGGCATGTGGGATCAGTCTCCTCCTGTTTTGGACATGTGGAATATATCTCCTCTAATTTTGGGCATGTGGAATCCATATCCTCCTGTTTCAGTCATGTGGAATATGTCTCCTCCCGTTTAGGAAATGTGGAATATGTCTCCTATTTGGTGCATGTGGAATACATCTTTTCCTGTTTGGGGCAAGTAGACAATGACTCCCTCCAGTTTTGGTTATGTCAAAGCTGTCTCATCCACACTGGGCATGTCAAAGGTGTCACCTCCAGGTTTTGACATACAGAAGATATGGACTCCAGTTTTGGGCATGTGGAAGATTTCTCCTCCAGTGTTGCGTATATGCATTATGTCTCCCCCAGTCTTGGGCATGTGGAAGATATCTCCTCCAGTTTCAGCTTGTGGAAGATGTCTCCTCTGGTTTCCATTTTGTGGAAGATATATCCTCCAGTTGGGGGCATGCAGAATATGTTTCCTCCACTTCTGTACATCCCTATGGCCAATGTTTGCAATGCTCCTCAGCATGGAATGTGACTACTCCATGTCTACATGACTTGGAGCCACAAGTGCTGTCTTAGGAAAGTTCTATTTTCCAACTTCAAAATGCCTGCTGTAAATACCCTCCAATCCACTTGGGAATGAAAATTCACCCAGCTCATGTCATCAGGGAAATTGGAGAATTCAGTTTTCCTCAACAGAAAATGTCTCTTGTATTCGTGTGCCCGGAGTATGTGTACTCAAGGTAAAAACACCATGCAGTGTTTTTCCCCAGCATTCCTTCACATGGTATGTGTTCATCCACCACTCCTCAATATGGAATATCTTTCCCCATCATTTTTCAACTGAGAGTTTCTCCTCCAATTCTGAGCAAGAGCAATGTTTTCAGAACGTGGAATATATCTCCTCCAATTTGGTATATGTAGAATACATCTTTTCCAGTTTTGTGCTGTAGAAGATGTCTCCTCGAGTTTTCAGCACTTGGAATATATCTCCTTCAATTTGGGACATGTGGAGTGTATCTTTGCCAGTTTGGTGCTGTGAAACATATGTCCTCCGGGTTGCGGCATGTGGAATATGTCTCCATGTTTGAGCCCAGGTCTCCTCATCCATTGTCCTGAGCATAAAAGGTGTGTGCTGCTGGTCACTCAGCAGAATGGGCCTCCCCGAGCCTTACTCACATGGAATATCTATGCTTCAGTGCCTCTCTGCATAGAATTTGTCCACTCTAGTTCACAGTCTAAAATGCATCTACTCCAGTACTCACTAAGAAGTAACCTCACCTTGAGAATCTAAATGAACGAAAATTTATTTAACCCTTTTATTGTCCCCTCATTCTTAGGCTTCCCCCTAGTATCCTAATATCCCAGTATTTCTGAGGATGGAAAAAATGTCAAGGCCATACCTATACACAATGAAGCCCATCTCCTTTTGCTCACTAGAGCAAGGAACAGATCGAGTCTAATTTTTCTCAGTAAGGACTGTATTTGTCACTGCTCTCTAAAGCATCAAGAGGATGTGTCCCAAGACTTGTCAGCCTCACTAACATGGATTCCAGCTCTCTACCGAAGTTGAGTGTTCTCTTAAGGATTCCTTAACTTCCACTATTCTCAGCATAGGATATGCGTGCTCCTGTTCTCCTTGGCAGGAATGTATCTATTCCAACTCTCCATGAGAAGGTAAGCATTTATTCATGATAAGCAATTGTTAGCATGAAACTATCTCCTTCCTGTATCCTCATTGCTCACAGCAGAAAACGACTTCTTCAGTTTTTCTCCTGCATGGAATCTGTGTACTTCAGTTCATTCCTCATGTTCTATGTCTACCTCATGTCTCTACAGGAAGAAATGAAGCTATTATTACTGTCAATAGCATGGAACATGGCAAGTGAAGCTCTACTCACAAGGTAAGTATCATCTCCAGCTTTCCTTTTGGTGGAAGCTGTCTACTCTAGCTGTGCTGAGAATGGAATATATGTAATGTAGCCCACCTCAGGTAGGTAATTACTAACTCAGTTCTCTTCAGCATGTTGACATGTGTACTTATAGCACAGAATGTGTCTGCGCTAATCCTCTTCAACATATAGACTGTGACTCTCATGTTTCCATAAGTTGGAATGTGTCTACTCCACTTTACTTCATCAAGAGAGGCTCATGATGAAGTTGTGGCTCTCAGCATCGCATATGATGAAACCAGCTCTTGTCGGCATGGTAAGTGTCAACGCTGGCATTCTCAGGCATGGAATCTGGCAAGTATAGTGCTCCTTGGCATGGAGTACAGTTTTGCATTTGGAATAGGTCCCTTCCAACTTTGTGCTTGTGGAATAATTCTCTTCTAGTTGTAGGTATTTGGAATAAATTTCCAATTTGGGGTATATGGAAGATGTCCCCTCCAGTTTTGGGAATGCAGAAGATGTCTCCTCCAGCTTATTGCTTGTGGAATATGTCTCTTCCAGTTTTATGCATGTAGAATATTTATTTTCCATTTTCGCCATGTGGAATATGTCTCCTCCAGTTTTGACAATGTGGAAGTTGTCTCCTCAATATTTGTGCATATGGAATATATCTCCTCCAGTTTTGGAAATACAGCGTATGTGCTTTCCCGGTTTGTGCAAGTGGATTATGTTTCTTTCAGTTTTCTGCATATGGAACACATCTTCTCCAATTTTGTGCTTGTGGAATATGTCTCCTGCATTTTGGGGCATGGAGGATACACCTGATCCATTTTTGTTAATGTGGAATATATTTCTTCCAGTCTTGGACACTGGAATATGTCTTCTGCAAGTTTGTGCTGGTGGAATATGTGTCTTCCAGCTTGACCATGTGGAAGATATCTTCTCAATACCTGTGCATATGGAATATATCTCCTCCAGTTTTGTAAATACAGGATATGTGTCTTCCAGTTTTTTGCATGTGGAATATGTCTTCTCCTGTTTTCAGCGTAAGGAATAAATCTTCTCTAATTTTGTGCATGTGGAATATGTCTTCTCCTGTTTTCAGCATGAGGAATAAATCTTCTCTAATTTTGTGCATGTGGAATATGTCTTCTCCTGTCTTCAGCATATGGAATAAATCTTCTCCAATTTTGTGCCTGTGGAATATGTCTCCTGAAGTTTGGGATATGTAGAAAATGCCTGATCTATGTTTGTTTGTGTGGAATATATTTCCTCCAATTTTGGGCATGTGGAATATGTTTCCTCCATTTTTGTGCACAGAAGATCTCTTTTCCAAGTTTTCGCACGTGGAAGATGTCTCCTCCAGTATTGAGAATGTGGAATTAATCTATTTTTGTTTTAGGCATGGGAAATCTGTCTTAAATATTGGGCAGGTTGAAAATACCTGCTCCTTTTTTTTGGCATGTGGAATATAGTTCGTCTACTTTCAACATATGGAAGATGTGTCCTCCTTGTTTGGGCATTTGGAATATATATCTTCCAGTTTTTGGCATGGTATGTCTCCTCCCATATTGGGCTTGTGGAATACATCTTTTTTAATTTGGGCATGTGGAAGATGTCTTCTCCTGGTTTGTACATGTGGAATATATCTTCAAGTTTTCAGTGTATGGAATATATGTGCTTCTGTTTGGGGCCTATGGAATATGTCTCTCCCACTTTTGGGCATGTGGGATCAGTCTCCTCCTGTTTTGGACATGTGGAATATATCTCCTCTAATTTTGGGCATGTGGAACCCATATCCTCCTGTCTCAGTCGTGTGGAATATGTCTCCTCCCGTTTAGGAAATATGGAATATGTCTCCTATTTGGTGCATGTGGAATACATCTTTTCCTGTTTGGGGCAAGTAGACAATGACTCCCTCCAGTTTTGGTTATGTCAAAGCTGTCTCATCCACACTGGGCATGTCAAAGGTGTCACCTCCAGGTTTTGACATACAGAAGATATGGACTCCAGTTTTGGGCATGTGGAAGATTTCTCCTCCATTGTTGCGTATATGCATTATGTCTCCTCCAGTCTTGGGCATGTGGAAGATATCTCCTACAGTTTCCAGCTTGTGGAAGATGCCTCCTCTGGTTTCCATTTTGTAGAAGATATATCCTCCAGTTGGGGGCATGCAGAATATGTTTCCTCCACTTCTGTACATCCCTATGGCCAACGTTTGCAATGCTCCTCAGCATGGAATGTGACTACTCCATGTCTACATGACTTGGAGCCACAAGTGCTGTCTTAGGAAGGTTCTATTTTCCAACTTCATATTGCCTGCTGTAAATCCCCTCCAATCTACTTGGGAATCGATATTCATCCAGTTCATGTCATCAGGGAAGTTGGAGAATTCAGTTTTCTTCAACAGAAAACGTCTCTTGTATTCATGTGCCCGGAGTATGTGTACTCTAGATAAAAACACCATGCAATGTTTTTCCCCAGCATTCCTTCACATGGTTTGTGTTCATCCACCACTCCTCAATATGGAATATCTTTCCCCATCATTTTTCAACTGAGAGTATCTCCTCCAATTTTGAGCAAGATGAATGTTTTCAGTATGTGGAATATATCGCCTCCAATTTGGTATATGTAGAATACATCTTTTCCATTTTTGTGCTGTAGAAGATGTCTCCTCAAGTTTTCAGCATGTGAAATATATCTCCTTCAATTTGGGACATGTGGAGTGTATCTTTGCCAGTTTGGTGCTGTGGAATATATGTCCTCGAGGTTGGGGCATGTGGAATATGTCTACATGATTGAGCCCATTCTCCTCATCCATTGTCCTGAGCATAAAAGGTGTGTGCTGCAGGTCACTCAGCAGAATGGTCCTCCTCGAGCCTTACTCATGTGGAATCTCTATGCTTCACTGCCTCTCTGCATAGAATATATCTACTCTATTTCACAGTCTAAAATGCATTTTCTCCTGTATTCATTAAGGTGGAATCCATTTATTCCAGTTTTCCTGAGGATGGAAAAAATGTCAAGGCCGTGTCTCTACAGAATGAAGGCCATTTCCTTTTGCTCACTACAGCAAGGAATAGACCCAGTCTAATTTTTCTCAGTAAAAACTGTATTTGTCACTGAACTCTAGAGCATGAAGAGGATGTGTCCCAAGACTTGCCAGCCTTGCTAACATGGATTCCAGCTCTCTACCGAAGTTGAGTGTTCTCTTGAGGATTCCTTAACTTCCACTATTCTCAGCATGGGATATATGTCCTCCTGTTTTTCTTGGCCGGAATGTATCTATTGCAACTCTCCATGAGAAAGAACATTTATTCATGGTAAGCAATTCTTAGCATGAAACTGTCTCCTTCCTGTATCCTCATAGCTCAAAGCAGAAAATGACCTCTTCAGGTTTTCTCCTGCATGTAATCTGTGTACTTCAGTTCATTCCTCATGTTCTATGTCTACCTCATGTCTCTACAGGAAGAAATGAAGCTATTATCACTGTCAATAGCATGGAATATGCCAAGTGAAGCTCTACTCACAAGGTAAGTATCATCTCCAGCGTTCCTTTTGGTGGAAGCTGTCTACTCCAACTGTGCTGAGAATGGAATATATGTAATGTGTCCCACCTCAGGTAGGTAATTACTAACTCAGTTCTCTTCAGCATGTTGATATGTGTACTTATAGCACAGAATGTTTCTGCGCTAATCCTCTTCAACATATAGACTGTGACTCTGATGCATCCTTAAGTTGGAGTGTGTCTACTCCATTCTACTTCATCAAAAGAGGCTCATGATGAAGTTGAGGCTCTCAGCATTGCAGGTGATGAAAGCAGCTCTTGTCGGTTTCAACACTGGCATTCTCAGGCATGGAATCTGGCAAGTATAGTGCTCTTTGGCATGGATTACATCTACCTCAGTTCTGCCACATCATGGGATCTGTGGACTGCAGTTCTACTCAGGATGAGTGTGTCTGTTTCATGAAATGTGTACACAGCACTCCATGTCCTCATGGAACTCATCTTCCCATCTATGAAGGCTCTTTTCAATATGAAATATGGCTGTTACAGATCTTCTAAATGGAAATGTATCCGCAGAGCTCACTCAGGTATCATTTCTAGTACATAAAGAATAAAGACATGTTGTGTAGTCACTTCAGAATGGAGTGAGAGTCCAGCAGCTCTCCCCAGCTTGGAATGCATGTAGTTTAGCTCTGCATCACAAAATGTATCTACTGTTGCTTTGCTCAGCAGGGAATATGTGTTCTCCAGTTCTTCTTAACATGGAATGTGTCTCCTCCTGCTCTTTTTCTCAAGAAATGTGTGTCCTCCAAGTCATCTAATCATGGAATGCCTTTCTACTAGCTTTGTTTAGCATGGAATCTATGTATTCCTACTTTGCTAAGCTAGGTAGGCATCTATTCCAGGACTATGAGGAATCGGTCATGTTTTGCTCTTTTCAGTATGGAATATAGGTGCTCTCTCCTTGTCATCGTTGGGTCCTGCTTCTGTTTACGTGGAAGTCTTTGATTCTAGCTCTCCTAGGTGTAATGATAGGCAGGTGACAAACATCTCCTAGTTCATCTTAGGATGAAGCGAATGCCAGCAAATCTACAATGCATAGAATGATTTTATAGCATCCTGTCACATTGGTGGCCCCTCTGGTCATGTTATGTTAGAGCATATGCAAAATTTGAGGGCACAACAAAATGGAATGTTTCTGCTGCTGCTTTCCGGGAGACCTGATGTTTTGCTGAAGGCACTTCAACATGGGATTCTGCTCCTCTAGTTTGCCTCAGTGTGCATTGTATCTGGCTTACTCTCCTCTGGCTTGTCTATGTCTAGCTTGGTTCTTGTCAGGCTGAAATGCATCTTTTCAATTCTCCTTGAGGTGGATGGCTTGGAGCTGCAGGTCTTATTCCAGGTCTCCAGAGGAAGGACAGTGTCAGCTGCAATCCTGTACAGCAGGGAATCAGTCTCTTAGCACTCACTCACATCAGGAAGAATTAGTCTACTGTCCTTATCATAGAATACAGCTCCTTCTGATCTTCAGAGAATGGGATAAATGTGCTCCAGTTCTACTCAGCATTGAAACCATTTTCTCCAGCTTTTTCAGGAAGATAAATGAGCACTCCACATTTCTTTATCATGGAATTACTGTGCATTTTTCTCAGCATGGTATATACCACTGTTCTCTCTGTTCTGGAATCCAAGTATCTGAACTTGGTAAGTGTCAACTTGGGGTCTATTTAGCATGGATTTCTCTCCTTTATCTTTCCTCATTTCCAAATCCACCTTTTCCAAATTTCCACATAAGGGAATCAATGCCTTGCATCTCTGCATGACAGAATTGGTCTCCAAAACTTCTTTCAGTATGGGATGTGTTGATGCCATGTCCATTCAGCATAAAAAATGTCAATGCTTCTAGACACCAGTGACTCATGCCTGTAGTCCTAGCTACTCAAGAGGCTGAGATCTGAGGCAGCAAGTCTGTGAGATGCTTACATCCAGTAAGCCAGCAGGAAACCTGAAGTTGTGCTGCAGCTAAAGTGATAGAGGTGAAGAGATCAGGGACAGCACCCAAGTCCAGAGGGCAAGTCCCATGACTGAACCCCCCTCCCAAAAAAAGTAGATGTCAATGCTGGTTATCCTCAGCATGACATCTATTTATTCCATCTTTCTTATGTAATATCAATGTCCTCTGCAGCAGTGTGCATAATACATGTGAAATCTGTTGCAGCTTATTTCTGTGTTCTTTTCTCTTCATCAAGGAATACACTTATTCCGGCTCTCCTCAGCATGGTTACTTCTACTCAGGGTCTTAGGATGGCGTGTATTTAAAGCAACTCTTCTCAACAAGGTAAGTGTCAATGCTAGTATGCTTTAGCATGCAGTCTTGTTAATACAGTTCTCGTTGTCCTGAAAGTCTCCTCAACAAGAAATCTGTCTACGTCTGTTCTACTCAGCTTGGTTGAGAAGGTTTCTGTTCACTGAAGTGACCTAGGCTCTTCAGGGGCCTACATCCTGTACTCTTCCTGATAGAATGTGATCTACTCAGGCACCTGTAATGTGGAATATGTCTAAAGCTTTCATCTTCAGAGAAGTGTCTGCTTTAGTACCCTGCAGCATGGTATGTGGATTTTACATTTTATGTTTGCTTGGAATCCATTTGTTCCAGCCAGATTTCTTAGGATGATATATGTCCAGTCCAGCTGTCTTCATCAAGAAATATAGCTTCTCTAAGTGTATGCCTAGGTGGGGGCTCTGTCCTCAGAGGGTCGGCCTGTCATATGTTAAAGGTACTTCTCCTCGGCAAGATCCGTGTCAATTCCACTTTTTGTCAGCATGGAGTCTGACTAGTTCAGTGCTCCATGTCATGGAATTTGTCTACTGCAGCTCAGATCAAAGCCAACACAGAAGGGAACTTATCTTCTGCAAGTCTTCTCATCATGGAATCAATCACCCAGTTACCACAGGTCTTAACAGCTTGGAATATCCCTTGTGATTTCTTTTATCACAATAAAATGCATGTACAGCTGGCCACTCAGTATGGAGGTTCATATTTCCAGTTGTACAAATGACGGAATACCTGTATTGCTCATTGTTTGATATTATACTGAGGATGAACCAGCTCTCCTTCTCTGGGAAAGTATATAAATGTGTTCTGTACATGGAATGTTTGTCCTCCAATTTGCCCAGCCATCAAATGTATTTACCATGGCTTTCTTCACCAAAGAATGCATGTAATGCAGCTGTCTTCACCAGGGACTCTCTTGTTCAGGTTCCTTCCCTAGAAAATGTGACTTCTTCTTCAGTCCTTCTCAGGATTAAATAGTTTCCTGGAGGCTGTTCTTGGCATAGGGTCCATCAATTCCACGTCTGGTAAACAAGGTAGGTCTCAGCCCTTGGAGTCTCCTGCATGGAGCATGGGAATGTGTGTTTCTGACATGGAATGGATCAGCTCCAGATCTCCTCAAGAATGTCTAAGTGCCTATTCGAGCAGCACCTTACAACATGGACTCTTGTCTCCCACAATTCTCCTATTCTTGGAATGCACCAAACTGCACAATGTTTTGCTTGGATACTCTATGCAAGCTCTCAGTATGACATGTCTTTAAAGCAAACCTTGCCAGCAAGGTAAGTTTCCAGTATGGTATTCTTCCTTTTTCTTTGGCCAGTCTCTGGACCACTGTCCCTGACTTCTTTTTGCTCAAGGCTAGCACTGTCTCTCTAGAGCCACAGTGCCACTTGTGGCTTTTTCTTTTGATTTGGTGCTGAGGAATTGAACCCAGGGTTTTGTGCATGCTGGGCAAGCACTCTCCCACTAAGCCACACCCCCAGCCCCTCAAGTATGGTATTCTTGAGTCTGCAGTTGGCTACTTGAATACTTCTTCAGCCTATATCTGCATGGAATCTGTCTATTCTCACTCTTGTCATCCTGGACTCCTAGTACACAACGTTACAATGCTCTGCAGCATGAAATCCGATTAGCCCATCTCAATTCTGCATGTACCGCAGCCATAGGTACTGTTTTACAAAAGGTCTGCTTTCCAGCTATACATTGCCTGCAATGTATCTCCTCCAACCCACGTGGGATTAAAATAAGACTCACCCAGCTCTTGTCTTTTTGGAAATTGTATAATTGAGTTCCCTTCAGCAGAGAATACCTCTTGTTCCAGCATTCATGATTCTGGAGTATGTGTTCTCCATATCAGCACACAATGCAGTGAGTTTCTCCAACTTCCCTCCACATGGAATGTGTTCATCTACCTCTCCTCAGTGTGGAATGCGTGTCCTCAATTCAGCCTGAACTATATCTCCAGCAGTTTTGGGCATGTGGAATATGTCTCCTCCAGTTTTGGACATGAAGAATAATATGTCCACCCAATTTTGGGACTGTGGAATATGTCTATTAATTTCCCAGCATGGAATATGCCTCCTCCATCGTCATGCACATGAAAAGTGATGGCTGAAGGTCTTCTACAGGAGTGGGGCTCCTCCAGCCTTTACATGTGGAATCTTATCTGTTCCAGCCTTTCTCAGCATGGAATGTGTCTCCTCCAGTGCATTGGCAATAATGTGTCTCCTCCAGCACTACTCAAAAGGGTGTCCATTTTTCCCAGTCAGAAAAATATGGCTATCCCTGCACGGTCAGAAGGACATCTCCTTTTGCTCACTCCAAGAGGGAATAGATCCATTCTAATGTTTCTTAGCTTTGAATGTATCTATCACTGCTATTGAGAACTTGAAGTGGATCTGTTCTAAGTCTCCTCAGCAAGGCAATCAAGGATTCAAGCTCTCTGTAGGAATGTGATGTTACCCTTAGGATTTTTTATCATCTGCTCCCACTTCCTCAGCATGGAATATGTGTGCTCATGTTCTCCTGGGCATGGAATGCCTCTCTTTCAGCTCTTTTCAGTCAGGTAAGCATTTATTTGGGGCAAGCATTTCTTAGCATGGAACCATATCCATTCTGTATTCACATGCAAGACTGAATCTTTTCCTTTTTCCTAAGACCATAACATTCATCACTTCAGTCTGTTTGATAGGTAGAATCAATGTATTTGAGTTCATTCTTCAGAATCCATGTTTATCTATCTCTTTGCAGGATGTAATAAAGCTATTGTTGCTGTTTCTAGCATAGAAAAATTCAAATGCAGCTCCCCTCAAACAGTAAGTATCCCCTGCTGTCCTCACTGTGGAATTTGTCTATCCCAGTTGTGTTCTGAATGGAATATATCTTATGCAGCCCTCCTCAGGAAATTTCTTTTTTTATTAATTAAATTTTGTTGACAAGGTGTTGTGCAAAAGGGGTACAGTTACATAAGAAGGCAGTGAGTACATTTCTTGTGATATCTTACACTCTCATGTTTCTTTTCCTTCCTTAGATCAGGTAGGCATATATGCAATACCCACTGTACCAACATTCTATACAGTAACCATGTAGCATACACCAAAGGAAATTCACCTAGAACTTTAAATGTAACATCAACAATAGAATCCTCCTGTGTCCTTCTGTTGGAGTTGTTTTTGCTTATAAATAATGTAAGGTTACTGACCCAAATCTGTGGAAAAACCATTTGAGAAGAAGTTTTCTGTTTTGCAGACCTGATCTCTATTGTCCCCTCTGTGTTCTCGGCTTGCCTCGCTCAACATCATTTTTTCAAGTCCTAAATATTTTCCTGTGAATACCAACATTTTATCATTTCTAATCGCTATGTAGTATTCCATTGTGTACAGGTACCACTTTATTTTTTTGCCATTCCTGGGCCTTGGACTCAGGGTCAGAGCACTGTCCCTGGCTTATTTTGCTCAAGGTAGTACTCTGCCACTTGAGCCATAGTGCCACTTCTGGCCGTTTTCTATATATGTGGTGCTGCAGAATCGAACCCAGGGCTTCATGTGTATGAGGCAAGCACTCTTGCCACTAGGCCATATTCCTAGCCCAGGTACCATATTTTTGGTATCCATTCATTTGTAGTGGGGCATCACATTCCTCAGGTAGCATCTTATTTCTCAGGTAATACATAACTCAACACGTAGCATGGAATCTATTTCAAATATGTGTCTTTATAGCATAGAATGTGTGTAGTACAGTCTCTCTAGAGAGACATAGAATGTGTCTCTAATGTCTCTGTACAAGGGAATGATGGAATGTTCTTTCCAACATATCATGAGCCTGCCCATGTCTCCTTCTCTTGGAATGTATATCATCCAAATCATTTCATTGAACAACACATCTACTCAGATGTCTTGAATAAGGAATGTACCTACCCTGTCGCTCCACAGCACAGATAATTTGTCCACTTTTTTTTGTTGTTGTTTTACAAAGGGCACACTATTCTATCTCTGCTCAGCATGTAGTGTACCTCCTCAGGTTCTCCTCAGCATGAAACTTGAGTAAACCACCTCTCGTCCTCACAGTCAGTTTCTACTGCATCAGAGTGCAGCTTGGAATCTATCTGTTGCTTGTCCTTTCAGCTTGTAATGCACCACCTCCAGCTGTCTTCACCAGGTGCCTTTGGATGAAGCTAAGGCTCTCAGAAACACATGGGATGAAATCAGATCTTGTCAGCAAGGTAAGTGTCAACACTTGCATTCTCCAGCCTGGAATCTGGTGAGTATAGTGCTTCTTCACATGGAGTACATCTAGCTCAGCTCTCCTCAGCATGGGATCTGTTGGACTTCACTTCTACTCAGGAGGAGTGTGCCTCTTTCACAAAATGTATATGCAGCACTCCATGTCCTCATGGAACCCATCTTCCCATCTATGATGGCTTTCCTCAGAATGAAACATGTCTACTCCTGCTCTTCTCAGCATGAAATGAATCCGCAGAGCTCACTCAGGTATCATTTCCAGTATAAAAGAAATGATATCTGTGCAGTCCACTTCACAATGGAGCGAGAATCCAGCAGCTCTCCTCAGCAAGAAATGCACATATGCTAGCTCTCTGTATCAGGGAATGTGTCTACTGCGCTGTCCTCAGTGTGCAATGTTTCTCCAGTACTCAACATGGAATGTGTCTCCAGCAGCTCTCTGCTCAGGGAATCTTTGTTCTTCAAGTCTTCTCATCATGGGATGCTTTTCTACTATGTCTGTTTAGCATGAGATCTACTCCAGCTCTGCTGAACAAAATACATGTGTATTCCAACTGTAGTCCAGCACTATGAGGAATTGAACATCTCTGATCTTCTCAGTATGGAATATACCTGTTCCAGCCTTGTCAATCTCTGTTCCTGCTTTGCCACTATGATAATCTTTGATTCCACCTCTCCTAGGTGTAATGCTTGAGATGTGATTCTCCTCTCTCGGTTTTCATTAGGAGGCAGTGAATGTCAGGAGCACTCTAATGAATAGAATGCTTACATAGTATCCTATCATGGAATAGGTCTCCTCCTGGTATATTAAGCGATATCATATTCATTTGAGGACACACCAATGGAATGCTTCTGATGCAGCTTTCCTGAAGACTTGTTCTTTACTTCAGGATATTTGAACTTGGGATGTGTCTACTCTACTTTGCCTCAGTATGGATTATATCTCCATTTACTCCCCTCAAGGAGGGAGTATGTGTATTTGGATTCTCGACAGGCTGAAATGCATCTCTTCCAGTTTTCCTTGGCGTGGAAGAAATGGAGCTGCAGGTATTAATGCAGATCTCCTGAGGAAAACCTCCATGAACTACAGCCTGTACAGCCTGAAATCAATCTCTTGTTACTCACTACCTCATCTAATCTTAGTCTCCGTATTACGGAATGCATCTTCCCCTACTCTTCAAGGAATGGGATGGATAGCTCCAGTTCTGCTCAGCATTGAAACCATCTTCCTCAGCTCCTTTCAGGAAGATGGGCACTCCAGATTTCTCTATCATGGAATCATATTGCATCATGCTTAGCATGGATTATGCTACTAAGTGTTTCTGCCCTGGAATCCAACCATCTGAACTCTACTAAGGTATGTGTCAACTTGGGGTCTCTTTACAATGGAATTCTGTCTCCTTCCTCTTATTTCAAAATGTATATTTTCCATCTTCTCAGAATGGCATAAATGCTTTCTATCTCATCTCATGGTGAAATTATCTCCACAAAAACATTCAGAATATTTCGACACCATCTCTTTTCAGCATGAAATATTTGAATTCTAGTTCTTCTTAGCATGGTGTTCAGTGGTTCCAGCTCACTCAAGTAAGGTAACTATCCACTCCAGTATTGTGTTTACTACATGTGAAATGTGTTTACTACCTTTCTTTTGTTTTGAAATCCATCTATATTGTAGTAGCTTTCAATAGGGGTGGAATCAGCACCAGTTCTCTTCATCAAGGAATACACCTAATTCAGTTCTCCTCAACATGCTTCCTTCTACTACTCAGGATCTCAGCATGGTATGTGTTTAAAGCAGCTCTCATCAGTAAGGTAACTATCAATGCAACCATTCTTTAGCATGCATTCTTGCTGCTGACATAGTGCTCTTTGTCATGGACTGCTTCTACTGTCTCTTCAGCATGAGATCTGTTTACCTCCTTTCTACTCAGCATGACTAAGGAGTTTTCTGCCCAATCAAGGGACCCCTAGAGCATTAAGGAGCATCGATCCTGCACTCTTCCTCAAAGAATGTGATCTCAAGCACACTGCACATGGCATGCATTTGTAACTATCATCCCCAGAAAGGTAAGCATATGTTTCAACGCCATTCAGCACTGTATGTTTCTTTTTTCCCATTTGTACTTGGCCTGGAATACTTTTCACTCCAGCCATATTTCTTAGGAAGAATTATATCCAAAAAATGCACTTACTCTATGTATGCTTGCCGGGATGCCTGTCCTCAACATGTCAGCGTGGCAAGTGTTAAAGGCAGTTCTCCTTGGCAAGGTATGCATCAACTCCAGTTTCTGTCAGCATGGAGTCTGGCTAGCTCACTGCTCTTTGTCATGGAATACCTTCACTGTAGCTCTGTTCAAGCCCAGTACAGTGACCAAGCCCAGCACAGAATCGAATGTGGCTTCTCCAAAACTTTCCCTCATGGAGTCCATCAACGATTTACTGCAGGTTTTGCTAGCCTGGGTTTACCTTATTCCTGTCATCAGCATGAAATGAACAGAGGCAGAGTATGGAAGGGTTGGTTTCCACCGGTACAAAACATGGAATGTAAATCCTCTCATTTTTTTGTAAAAGTAATGAGAGTGTACCAGCTCTCTATTTCTGGGGATATGTATAGATGTATTCTGTACCCAAGAATGTTTCTCCTCCAGTTCTTCTGAGCATGAACGGCATATCCCATGGTTATATTTAGCGTACAATGCATGTATCTTGAGCAGGGAATATGTATGTTTAGTTCGCTTCCTTTGGAACTCGGCTCATTCAGTTCTTCTCAATCATTAAGGCTGTCCTTGGCACAGGAACCATCAACTCCATCTCTAGTAAGCAAGGCAGCTTTCAACTCCAGGATTTTCCTGCATAGAGTATGGCCTTCTGTATTTCTGTCATGGAATGGATCAGCTCCAGTTCTCCTCAGTAAGCAATCCCAGCAGCCTGTTGCATGGATTCTTGGCCACCACATTTCTCCCTATCTTGGAATGTACAGAATTGGGATCTGTTTCGTTAGAGATCTCCTTAAAGCAGCTTTTGTCAGCAAGATAAGATTCAAGTGTGGCATTCTTGAGTAGGCAGCTTGCTAGTAACATGTTCCTTGCCTAGAATACATCGGCTTAATACAGAATGCAAATTATTTAGCCCATCCCTGCATGGAAGCTATCTATTCATACTCTTATCAACTTGGAATAGCTGTAGTCAAACTTTACAATGTTCCTCAGCATGAAATGTGATTGTTCCATCTCTACTGTGCATGAATTACAGCCATGGATGCCACCTCAGGAAATTTTGGCTTTCCAACTGTACAATGCCTGCAATGCATCTCCTTCACTTCACTTGAGAGTGGAGTGAGATTTACCCACGTCTTGTCATTGTATAATTGGGTAATTGGATAATTATATAATTGCATAATTGGATTCTCCTCAGCAAGTAATGGCTCTTGTTCCAACATCCCTCAGTCTGGAGCATGGAAACTCCAGATAACCACAACATGCAATGTGTTTCTCCAGCTTTCCTCCACATGCAATGTGTTCATCCACTGCAACTCAATGTGGAATTGCCTCTCTTCAGCTCTTGTCAGTGCAGAATGTGAATGTGCCTCCTCCAGTTTTGAGCAAGAGGAATATGTCTTTTCCTCTTTCAGACATGTGGAATATGTCTGCCAGTTTGGGCAAGTGGAATATATCTCCGCCAGTTTGGGGCATGTGGAATATGTCTCCTCCAAGTGTGGGCCCAGGTTTCCTCAGCATTATCTTGAGCATGAGAGTGATATTCTGCAACTCAACCTCCTCTCGCCTTCCTCAGGTGGAATCTATATGCTTCAGTGCCTTTCTGCCTAGAATGTGTCTACTCCAGTTCCCAGTCTAAAGTAGTTCTTACAGCACATCTGAAGTTTGGATCCCAGTTTCCCGGAGGATGGAAAATGTCAAGGACAGGTTTCTAGAACTGAAGGACACCTCCTTTTAGACACCTCCTTTTATTCACTCCAGCAAGGAATAGATCCACTTTAATTTTCTCAACAAGGAATGTATTTGACATTGCTCTATACAGCATGAAGAGTATGTGTCCCAAGTCTCCTGAGGGTTATTGTCATGGATTCCTGCTCTCTGCAGCAAGCTGAATGTTCTCTTAAGGATTGCTTATCATGGAATGAGATCCACGTGCTTCGGTTCTTCTTGGCACGGAATGCATATATTCCAACTCCCACAAGAAGGCAAGCATTTCCTTGGGGTAAGCTTTTGTCATCATGAAACCATCTCCTTCCTGCATCTTCCTGCAGTATTGAATCTTTTCCCTCATGGCTCACAGCATGAAATGAATCTCTTCTGTCTCGTTGCTGCAAGGAATCTCTGTGCTCAAATTTATTTTCATGGTTTATGTCTACCTCATGTTTCTGCAGGAAGGAATGATGCTACAGTCGATTTGTACTCAACATCATGGAATGTAGCATGTGCAACTCTACTCATAAGGTAAGTATCATGTCCAGCTTTCGTTTTGGTCGAAGCTGTCTACTCCAGCTGTGCTGAGAATGGAATATAGATGTAAGGCAGCCCTCTTCAGGTAGGTAATTACTAACTCAGTTCTCCTCAGCATGTTGACATGTGTAGTTATACCATTATAGAATATGTCTACCCTAGTCCTCTAAAAAATACAGACTGTCGCCTTCATGTCTCCCTACATTGGAATGTGTCTGCTACAGCAACTTACAATATGGCATGGGATTGCACCATGGCTCATTCACTTGGAACACATACCATCTGTCTCCCGACACTCAGTACCTTACTTCTCCTTTTTCTTAGCAAGAAGTGCAATTCCACAGATTTTCATCAGCATGAGTTGTGGCTAGAGCAGCTCTCTTCTTCACGGTCAGTTTCTGGAGTCAGGCTGGAATCTGTATTGTATGTTAGCTCAGCATTGCATGCATCATCTCATCTCTCTGAAGCTGGGGCTCTCAGGATGGCATTGTTAAAAGCAGCTCTTGTCAATAAGGTAAGTGTGAACTGAACACTCTCCAGCATGTAACTGGGAAGTATACCACTCTGTGACATGGAGTGCATCTACCTCAATTCTCCTCAGCATGGATTCTATCAACATCAGTTCTACTAAGGACAGGATGCGCTGGTTCCAACTCCCATCAGCATGGAGTGCATATATTCTATATGTCCACGTCAGGGAATCTGTCTATTATGACTTTCTTTGGCAGAGAATATACCTTCTACAATTCTCCTCAACTTGGAATGTGTCTCCTCCAGCTCTCTTCCACATGAAATGTATGTCCTCCAACTTTACTCCTCATTGGATGCCTTTCTTGTTTAACATGAGAGCTATCTATGGGCTGTATTAAGCAAGCTACACATTTACTGTAGCACTGTGGAATCGTCCATCTTCTGTTCATCACAGTATGGAATGGAATATATCATTTCTGTCCTTTTCAACCTGTGTTCCTATATCTATCACCATGGATGTCTGATTTCAGCTCTCATAGGTATATTCCAAGGCACGTGATATACCTCTCCTAGTTCTCCTTAGGATGAAGTGAGTTTCAGCATCTCTACAAGGGCTAGAAATCTTCAACAACACCCTATCTTGGAGGACTTTTCTAGTCTTGTTACATACAAGTCATTTGCACAACAACATAGCATATTTCTGCTGCAGCATTCCTGAAGAACTGTATAGCCTGGAATTGATCTCCTGTTGCTCACACAGCTCAGCACGAAATGCATCTAGTTTTAAGTGTCCTTACCATGGAATACATCTTCTCTTGCTCTCCAGGGAATGGAACGTATATGTTACAGTTCTTATCAGCATTTACTCCAACTCTTTTCAGGGAGGTAAATTTGTAGTCCAACTTTCTTTATCATGGAATCATCTCACACTCTCCTGAGTATGGCATGTATTGCAGTTGTCTTTGTCCTGGAATCCACCTATCTGAGCCCAGCTTACTAAGGTAAGTTTCAGCTTCAGGATTCCTCATCTACTCTGCTCAGCATGGAATGTACTACTGTTCTCTTTGTCCTGGAATCCACTTATCTCAGCTCTACATGCTTAGGTGAGTGTCAAGTTAGGGTCTCCTTAGCATGTATTCATGTCCTTCCTCATTCCTCATTTCCCAAATACATCTCTTCCGTCTTTTCTCAGGATGGAGTAAATGGCTTGAATCTCTCCCCATGGTGAAACTAGTCTCCATGATGGCATCTCTATTCAGCACAGAATAGTCATGTCCTTGTCTCATCATCATGATCTCCTTTTATTCCAGGTGTCTTAAACAAGGTAGATACCCACTCTTGTAATCTGCTTATTACATGTGAACTCTGTTTCATGCATGTTTATTATGAAATGCATCTCTTTTGGCAGGTGACAGCAAGGAATGTGTCAGCTCCATTTCTTTACATCAAGGAAGACACCTATTCCAGCTTTCCTCACCATGAGTCATTCCACTCAGCATCTCAACATGACATGTGTTTAAAGCAGCTGTTACCAGCAAGGTAAGTGTCAATTCCAGAATTCTTTACCTTGTAATCTTGTTAGTATAGTGCTTGTTGGCCTGGACTATGTCTACTGCAGCTCTCCTCTGCCTGATTTCTGTCTAATGCTGTTGTAACTCAGCTTGGGTGATCTATCTTCTGCTAACTTGCGTGATTTCTTCTTCTTATTCACAGAGTATGTGATCTTTATTGTTGTAGTCAATTTAAAATTTTTATTTTTTCAATTTGGAACTCAGGGCCTTCTGTTTTCTATTGGGCATTTAATTGATATCAGGTACTGTAGCATTTGAGCCATGTACTCATGAAAATGTGATCCAACTTGTAGAGTTGGAAACCTCGAACGGAGTAGCTAAGAAAGAGCACATTGGTCTTGCGTTCACGGCCCAGAACTGTCACACACTCACACACAAAAAGCCTTAGCATGCTGAGGAGCTGTTCTCACAGGTGTGATGCACCAGCCTTGTTCATTCTTGTTTTTTCTTTTTCTATTCATTTTTTGCAGGTAGTGGGGCTTGATTTTATTGCAAAATCACTGTCTCTTAACATTTATGCTCAAGACTAGTGTTCTCCCAGTTGAGTTTCAGCTCCTCTCCCAACTTTTTTTGATGGTTAACTGGGGAGAAGGATCTTCCTGTAATTCTTGCTTTGGGTGGCTTTGAACAATGATCCTCATATTGCTAGTATCACAGAATTTCACGGGTGAGCTACCTCTGGCCTATTAATTGTTATCAGATATACTTTTAACGAGACACCAAAATGCAAATGAGAAAGTGAGGGTGTCTACAGAAGGGACCATGAATGCAACCAAAGCTGGCTTTCCTCTCTGTAGACTCAGGGTTTTAGTCTCTTTCTTTCTCCGGGCCTTGGCAGCCAGAACCTTGCTTGTCATGTGATTGCTTTCTCAGTGCAAGCAAAGTGAAGAGTAAGAATTGCAATCCCCATGCTATGTGCCCACAAAGACCACTTCTCATTAGGTCCACTTTCCCTGCTGACTATGTAATGGCAACCTCCAAGTAGAGGTGCTGCTTGTGAGGTCCAAATAGGTACATTTAATGTGGGCATGTTCTCCCAAGAATATTCTGCCTGTATATTTTGAATATTCTGCCTGATTAGAGACATTTTTTTCCTGCTAGGACACCAAAGCATGAATTCTGTCTCCCCTAATTCATTGGAATTGTAGTTTGACAACTGCCTTTCACTAAGAGAGAAGCCTTGGTTAAGGGGAAAGCAACAGATACTAATCAGACCTGATAGATGTGTCCAGATTCCAGGGACCATAGTTATAAAGATGAGGATCTTCATTGTCTCCTGGGAGCAGACTCTGCACACATTGGAGCAGCATTGGACAGAGGTAGTGGATGAGGACTTTCTTGCCCCTGTTGGCTGAATAGGTTACCTCTCACCAATATTAGGAATCCATTGGATTGTGGGTGGACTCAGTGATCTTCTTAACCCACAATAGACAACCTGCAAGCTCCCTACAGTCTAAAATGTTTGACAGACTCTCTCCTTCTGAGAATCCCTTATTGCCTGGAAGACCCACGCTGCCCTCACTGACATCTTCCTGTCTTTCATTAGCATTCTTTTTAATTGTGTGAGGCTACTATACCCCAAAAGCATTTCCTGGTACCCTGAAGCCCCTCACACAGATCTGGCAGAGAAAAGGCATTGACAAGGCAACCAGGATCATGTTGCAAAAGTCATGATCACATTGTGAGGAAATTGTCTATTATGTGTTTCAGTAGCAGCAGAAAACCATAGCCTGTCCACGCCTACATCTAGACAGATGATGTGTGGAAAGATTGGCATATAGCATCATTATTGCCTCTGTGGCCCATCATTGACTGCAACTCGATTATGGGGCAGCAGATTCTGTACAATGTATGGGCAAGTCAGGCTTGTTTACAGCTATTACTTTCCCTCCAATCACAGGTATCAGCAAAGGGATACACAGGCCTTTTACAAGGAGTGGTCTAGGATAGGCTGTGGTCTCCTGGATGGATTGCCATTGCTGGCTTCACCGTGTACCCATAATCCTCCTGTCCTGCTGTCGACCTCCATAGAGCTCATTGTGGAATAAATGACACTGCAACTGATCTGGTGTACAGGTACAGTGTGCCTTGATACCACACCACAAGGAGACACCAGAGTGGGGGACCCCTCATCCTCCACCTACTAGCATGATGCACTTCCCCCCTCATGATCTCCTTTTATTCCAGGTGGCCTTTGGCCATGTCTTCCTAAAGACAAGACCACTAGCACATTTCATATTGGCTTCGCAGGAAGTTTGATTCATCACAACTGAGAACATGGCTCCTGAATATCCATCCTGACTTTCATTCCTCACCCAATCAATTTGTGCAGCTAAATGATAAGTCAAATTGTTTCTCAAGATTCAGAGAATGACTCATTCTAATTCTTCCTAACCATGCATCAGTTTTGATTTCTATTTCATATCTACAAATTACCTTCAGCCTTAGTTAAATAACAGTTGTTTTACTTTCCATCAGTCTTTTCATTAAGACTAAAATGTGATTACATGTGTCACACTGTAACGACTATAATAAATGTTTGTTTCAAAGATATTTCTGCCTTTTCTGTTTCCTCAGCATTTTTAAATATGTGTGTGATTGTGTGTGTGTGTGTGTGTGTGTGTGTGTGTGTGTGTGCATGTGTGTGTTTTGGGGGATTCAGCTTGGCCTTGAAGGGGGAAGGGCAACCAGAGTGCTCCCGAGATGCCGCCCTTACCCCAGCCCTGAGACCATGTGTAAGCCACAGCTATCTCTTTCTGGGTCTGGAACCAGAAGGGGTAGCTTTGAGACCATCCTCCACCTTGTGCCAGAGAGCACGTGTGCTCCCTTTTGGCGGGCTTTCCCAAAGGGCAGTCCTATGAAAAGTGACGTTAGCCCATGAGGGAGGTCCTTGGGAGCTGTTCTTGGACGGACAAGATCGCCAGCCCATCACCAGCTCCTGCTCACTCCTCATCATCATCACTATATTAATATAAGCCCCACCGTAATAAACCAGATTGCTCTCTGAAGCTTCTCTGAGATCCGTGTGCGCCTGGCTTCCTTGGTGGGTAAGGAGGGAGGCAAAGGGATCTTGTTCGACCATGTGCACCTTAGGCTTGCCCATGTCCCTTCACTCCACCTTGACCGCCTGCGGGTTGGGCACCCAGGAGAGAGGGTGAAAAGGGGAGCACTGATAAGGGAGTAAGCTTAGCATCTCCGCACCAGGGGAGGTAAATCAGGCCAGCATATGTGTGTATACTAGGGCTTGAACTCAGGGCCTTACTGTGTTACTGGGAATTTTCATGCAAAGCTACACTTTCCGTTTGGACTTTTTTGCTGGTTAATTTGAGATAAGGTCGTGTCATATTTGCCTGCCTGGCTGGCATCCAACATCCATCTTCACATCTCAGCCTCCTGGGTAGTTGAGATTATAGATTTGATACATTGGCACCCAGAGTGTTTTTAATTGCTTTGAGGATCTTGTATGTTCTTTCATATGACCTATAAATCACTTTGTTAACTCCTCTGTGTCTCTTTGCCAGCACATTCCTTCTCAATCCCCTGGAATAACTTCTGTGCTCCGGTCATCCTGAATACCTCACTATACTCCCAGGACATTCTGCTGTTTCTCCCTTTGCTCATTCTCTTCCCTATTCTTTGGGAACCCTTCCTTATCAGGGTCAATAAGCCTATCAAGTGTCAATAGGATTCCACCTGGTCCCCTCTCACTGTGAAGCTGAACTCTCAACATTTTCCTTTACTCTGAATCTGTTATGTGGTTTTTTTGAAGCATGGGTTCCCTTATGGTATCCCAGGAATGAGAGGCTTCTGAGTACCTCACTGCAGTTACCATGTAACATTCTCGATTCTGCAGACCTGTGGCAGTTTTGTGACTACTAAAGTGCAAGTTTTGCCCAAGGACAGAATGGGTAAGTAGGATTCTTTATGCTTTGGGTGCTGTTGTTTTGTGTCGGGTTGATTGCAGGTTAGAAATTTGTGATAAGCTTCATAAGTGCAGAGTTTTGCTGCAGTGTGCTGTATTCAAATTTAGCATAGCATCCAGGTACTCATGTCGTCTTCAACGTGGGAGCAATGTTCCTGAGTATATCTCAGCATTAAATGCATCTAACTACTCTTCTAACAGGAATGTGTTTCACAAGCATGAAATACTCTGAAAATATTTGTGTTCTCCTCAAAGAGGTAAGTGTTAACTTAGGGTGTCATTATCAAGAAATCATCACTTTGCTGGCTTCCCAGAATCAAATCTTTCTCACCTCTCCTCAGATTGGAATCCATCTGCTCACTCTGAGATCCAAGAATACCTCTTCAAAGTCAGCCTGTGGAAGTGAATCCAGGAAGCTGTTATCTGTAACTACACACAAAATGCTAGAACTGGAGCTGTAGCTAAATGTTAGAGAAATATATTTTTGGAGAAAAAGCAATAGTTCATGGACAGTTCCCAGGTCCTGATTAGTTGCCCTAGGAGCCACAGAAAACCCAGTGAAGCCAAAACTAAATCCAAGACCCAGAATGGGCTGATACTTATCCATCTCTAACGAGCCTGCAATGCCTGTATATGAGCTATCCTCCTATGGGCACGGGGTGTCTAATTTAGCTTCCCCTAGCACGAAATGTATCATAACCTTCTCCTCAGCAGAGGTGTGTCTCGTTTGTTTGCCTGTTACCAGAAACACATAGCCTGCATGTCTGCTCTGCATAAATCCATCCATTTGAGCTTTGCAAATCAAGGCAGGTTACCTTCGAAGTATGCTCCAACATGAAGGCAAATGGGGTTTGCCCTTATCAGGAAGGAAATTCTCCTATATTTGTGCTAACCATGGATGGGTTTGACTCCAGCTCTACTAGTCATGGAATCCGTCTTTTCCTATTGCCTTGTGTATTAGAGTGAGCTTCAGCATGGATTAGTTGTACTCCAGTATGTGTGGGCATGGGTTTCTTTGTCTCCATCCATTGTGACCTTGTCATGTGGGTACTGAGGATAGATATCCATGGGTGGTGCAGCGTACCTGAGTTTGGAATGGCTCATTTCCAGTCTTTGTGAAGCTGCAAGATGTTTCCTCTACTTTGGTTCAGTGGTAAATAGCTCCTCACAGCTCTGCAGAGATGGAAAGTGTGTCCTCATCCTCCTGCACATGGAATTTGTGTGCTGCCAAGTGGCTCACCATGCAATGAATTTCTTTCATCCTTGCTCACGTGGAAAGTAAATGTTCAGTCCCCCTGAGCAAGGAATGGATTTTCTTAGGCTGTCGTCAACCTGGAAAGTATCTACTCCAGTTGTCCTCATCCTGAAGTACATGTCTTCCAGGCCTCCTCAGGGTGGATTTGTTTCTTCCAGATCTGAGGAAGAGAAATATCAAGTGTAGGCCTGTACAATCCTGAATCCCTGTCCTTTAGCTCATTTCACTGTGAGAAGTACCCCTTGTGTAATTCGTTTTAGCATATGCACCTTCTCTGAAGAGAATGTGGATATTCCAATTCTCTTAAACATCAAAGCCATGTCATCCAGCTCTCCACAGGAAGGTAAGTGTCATTTTTGTGTCTTGTTAGCAGAAAGAAAGTCATATTTGTTTCCTCAAATCTTCTCTTGACCTTTCTTCTTTCCTTCTCTTGTCAGAGCATGGAGTTGATTTCTTCAATCTGTCTTCAAAATGAGAGCCAACAACTTTAATGGCTTCACAGCATATTTTCTTGAGATCTACTTTGCAAGAAATCCATGTGAAGCATCTACTCAGTATTGCATGGGTGTTTTCCAATCTTCTTCATCAGAGACCTTATGTATCTGTGGATTCCTCAGTATGAAATGCTTCTAAATCCCCTTCTCTGTCAGGGAGGTGTCTAATAGGCATGGAATATTCTCTAACACTTTTTATTCTCTCCTCAGAGAGAAAAGTGTTAACCGCAGTCTTTTCATCACTATTTCCCTTCCCATGATGTAACAAGACTTTTCTATTTGTCCTCAAATTGGAATCCATCTGCTCAGGTTGATGACAGAAGATTCCAATTCAAAGCCAAGGCATGGAAAAGAGTTTGTAAGATTTAACTGCAATTATCCACAAAATCTCAAAGTCTAAATGTGTTGGGGTTTGGACAACCCCTTTCTCCCCCCCACGGGGAGAATGGTAACCACAAAATCTATGAAAGAGCACTCAGCCTGGCCCTCCGCCAGCGGAAGGCCAAAGGCGTGCTCACATGGGCAAGCGCTAAGTTGAGGAAGGGTTGCTGAAGCCTCCCCTCCCCCCAGTCCCCCCACATGTTACCAAGGGCGGAGGCGAAAAGGAAGGCATCAGGGACACGCTGCGGTGGTGGGAAGCATCTCAAAGACTTTAATATGGAAGGGCACTTATATAGAAGTAATGGCGGGAAAGAAAGGGGGATGGCCAAAGGGCCAGTCATAGGCTAGGGGTCACGTTCATCAAGTGACATCACGAAACTTCCCTTTGTGGGCGGGACAACCCCATCATGGTGGCACGCACGTGTTCACCTCCCAAGGGGTGGAGGCCAGAAGGTGGGAGGGACTTCCATTGTCCCAAGGCTGGTGGAAGGACAGCCGTCCCCAGGCCATAATAATCCCCAACATAAATGTAGCTCAAGTGGTAGAGTGGTAATGTTGAGTGAAAGCAGTCACTGATATGGACCTAGCCCCAAGTTCAAGTCCTAGTATTGACACAAAACAAGAAAACAAAGAATGGAGACTTAACCATCTCTTTTCAGCCTCCAGCGGCTGCATCTGCATTTCTTCTTAAATTAAGATATATCTAAATGTGGCTATTTCTTCCCCTCAATACAGATGGGAGCCCTTGGTTTCCCTGTTGTATGAGATGCATTACTTGCAGGACTTTTCTGCATGTTATCCATCCCTTCCAACTCTGCATATCAAGATAGTTATCCTAAGACAGTTCCTTCAGTTTGTAGGCTAAGGACTTCTGTCATTCTCAGCAAGGAATGTCCCCTACATTTGTCCTGACTGTGGAAGGCTTTGATTCAAGTGCTAGTAGGCATGGTATACATGTCTTCCCATGCAATTGTTGTTGGAATGAGTATAATCATGGAGCTGTTATTCTCTAGCACATGTAATTAGGGGGGATTTTTGTTCATCAGTCATTACCCTGGTATGTGGCTACTCAAGGCAGCTCTCCATGAAATGTGTCTATCAGATTGTCCAAATATGGAATATCTCAGATTTAGCCTTTGTGGACATTTCAAGTTTAGTCCTGTACCTCCCTGATTCCATACCTTCTGCTCACCTCAGTGCAAGGAGAATATCCAGTGAAATTCCCTTTAGCATGAAATCCATGTGAACCTCCTTTCCAGGGAATCCAGTGTCTATATATATATTGACAGTCTCTCTCTCTCTCTCTCTCTCTCTCTCTCTCTCTCTCTCTCTCTCTATATATATATATATATATATATATATATATATAGACACTATATATATATAGTACTGGCCCCATCTAATCCAGTCTGCCCCAGAAAGGTAAGTGTCATTTTGATGTCTCTGTAAGATTCAGTCCTCCTTGTTTGCTCAGTTCTTCTCTTGACATTTGTCCTTTCTTTCTCTCTTGAAAGCATGGAATTGATTTCTTCAGTGTCTCCTCGACATGGCATTCAACCATTCATGGTATTTCATCTATATATATCTTCTCCAAATCTACTCCAAAAGGATTTGGTGTGCAAAAATCTCTTTAGTATAGCTTGGGTGTCCTCTGGTCTTCTTCAGTACAGAAACAAAGTCCCCGTGGACTCATCAGTACTATATGAATCGAACCACTTTTTTCAAGGAGGAAAGTGTTGAGTAGACATGGAATATACTCTCAGATGCTCTCTTCCAAAAGGTATGTGTTCACTTAGGGTATCTATCTCATAAACTCATGACTTTTTTCCCTTCCCAGGATGAAACTAACCTTTCCCATCTTTCCTCAGGTTGGATTCCATCTACTGAGTTTGAGATCAGAGGATCCTGATGCAAAGTCAGTCAGTGCTGAAAAATTGGTGAACCTTATCAGAAATTAAGCTCCAAAAATCTGCAAAATGGAGCTATGGCTTTAGTAGCAGGAAAAGAAGATAACCAAAAGCCCAATAGCATAATCAGGTGAAACTTAATCATCCTTTCTCTTCCTGCCAAAGCGTATACTTGCACTGAGCAAATTTTCTTGCCTCACCAAACACATGTTTAATTTTTCTACTCTGGGCAGATGGGTTGTCTCCCATTTCCCTTCTGGCTTGAGGTGCATTTCCTGTGGCTTGTCTCTGAATGTAACCCATCTCTTTCAACTGTGCTAATGAAGGTATATCTCTTTTGAAAGAGTCAAATGTATGGAGGCAAAAGGTGTCTGCCCTTCTCAGCAAGGAATGTTTCCTAATTGTATCCTTACCTTGGAAAGCTTTGATTCCAGCATGTTAGGCATGATATCTATATCTTCCTATTCCCTGTGGATGGAGTGAGTTTCAGCATGGAGTATTTCTTCTCCTGCAGCTGTACACATTGTGTTCTTCATTGATTGTGACCCTGGCATATAGATACTGAGGGCCCCTCCCCATGGAATGTGTATCTCACTCTCCCTGAATATGGATGTGTTCGCTCCAGCTTCTGTGAACATGGAAGATTTCTCCTCCAGCATGGGGCAAGATGTAATGTGATTCCTGCAACTCTCCTCAGAATGGAAAGTGCTTCATCTATCCTCCTGAGCATGGAAAGTATGTGCTGCCCAGAGTTGCACCATGTAATAGAGCTCTTCCATCCTTGCTCATGAGGAAAGTACATATTCTGTCTTTCTTCACCATGTAATAAGGATTTATTTGCTACCAATACATATACAAGCCAACATGTGTTAAACACTATATACCAGACTTGGTCTAAAGGCCTGATCTTTATCATCTTAGGGAGCAAGGTCATGAGATCAAGTTTCTATCACATATCCGGAGCCGCATTGTGACAATCTGTACAAATTCATGACTTTAAGGTGCCTTGGCACCAGGACTCCCACAATTTATGGCAACATCAGCTGGAAGTAAATGCCCACCTTCAAGAAGAGATAAAAGCCATCAAAGGAGGAGTTTTCTGGCTGGACAGAAATAATTGTCATTTGAGAGAAATGATGAATATTTCAAAACCATTTGGCAGGAAGTAAAAGATGGTGTCTGGCCTCCCCTCCCCCATGGGCTTGTTTCAGATGGTGCCAAGCTCCATTAGCCCCAAGGACTTTTTGAGGATGCTACATAAAGAAGGGATCCAGGGCTGGGTATATGGCCTAGTGGAAAATGCCTGGTATACATGAAGCCCTAGGTTTAATTATTAACACCACATATATACAAAAACCCAGAAGTGGCGCTTTGGCTCAAGTTGGCAGAGTGCTAGCCTTGAGCAAAAAGAAGCCAGGGACAGTGCTCAGGCCCTGAGTTCAAGTCCCAGGACTGGCAAAACAAATAAAAACAAAAAGAAGAAAAAGAAGGGATCCATACTCTAATGAAACGGGCACGGATGGGGTAAGCTAAGATAGATGAGGTTGTTAGTTTTTTCAAGGGGAATTGCTATGCTGATACTATCATGTACCTAAGACGGTGCCTGAGGCTGGAGGGAGGATCTCTTGAGCCCAGGAGTTTAAGGCCAGCCTAGGAAACATAAGGAAACCCACTTTTTTTTTTGTCCTGGGATTTGAACTCTGAGTCTGGGCACTGTCCCTGAGCTCTTCAGCTCAAGGCCTGTGCTCTACCACTTGAGCCACAGCACCACTTCTGATTTTATGGTGGTTGGTTAATTGGAGATAGAGTCTCACAGACTTTGCTGCTTGGGCTGCTTTTGAGCTGTGATCCTCAGTTCTCAGCCTCGAGTCACCTCAGTAATAACTAGATGTAGAGCTGTTAGCCACTGGTGCCCCACAGAAACCCTCATACCTTAAAAAAAAAAAAAAGAGGAGATAGGAGGGGCATAATGCCGAATATGGGACTCACATCTGTAATCTCAACTTTTAAGGCGCTGAGCTATGAGTATCATGGGGATTGATTGTTGTTCGAAGACAGCTTGGGAAGGAAAGTCTGTGAGACTTACCTCCAGTTACATACACACACATTCACACACACACACACACACACACACACACACACACACACACACACACGAGTCCAAAAGTAGTGTTATGGCTGAAGTGGTACAGTGCCAGCCTTAAGTGAAAAAACAAGTATGAGGTTCTGAGTTCAAGCCCCAGTAGTGGCACACACAAAAAAGTGGAAAAATTGGGCTGGGGATATGGCCTAGTGGCAAGAGTGCCTGCCTCGGATACACGAGGCCCTAGGTTCGATTCCCCATGCACCACATATACAGAAAACGGCCAGAAGTGGTGCTGTGGCTCAAGCGGCAGAGTGCTAGCCTTGAGCGGGAAGAAGCCAGGGACAGTGCTCAGGCCCTGAGTCCAAGGCCCAGGACTGGCAAAAAAAAAAAAAAAAAAAAAAGTGGAAAAATGAGTGAATAAAGGAAGAAATAATATTTCCAAGTAGAATTGATCAAATAATTCTTTCTCTTCCCTCTTCCCTTTCCCTTCTTGCCTTCCCTCTTTCCCTCCCTCCCTCTCTCTTCCTTCCTCCCCCTCCCTTTCTTCCTCTCCCTCTCTTTCCATCTCCTTCCTCCTCCATCTCCCTCCCTTCTCTCTCCTCCCTCTTTCTGTCATGCTAGGGATATAAGAGGGAAGGAAGATTTGGATGTTCGTGCGTGATAAACAAGTGCTCTACCATCAAGGTATACCCCCAGCCCATGTTCAGTTTTTGTTTGTTTGTTTTTTGGCCAGTCCTGGGACTTTGTCTCAGGGCCTGAGCACCACCCCTGGCTTCTTCCTGCTCAAGGCTAGCACTCTGCCACCTGAGCCACAGCGCCCCTTCTGGCCATTTTCCATATATGTGCTACTGGGGAATCGAACCGAGAGCTTCATGTGTTGGAGGCAAGCACTCTTGCCACTAGGTCATATTCCCAGCCCCCATATTCTGTTTTTAATTTTTTGAATAAGCATCTTAGGAGACCCCCTCCTCCCATTCCCACATATTTGCTTTGAGAAACATTAAACTAAAAACTTCCCTTTGGAAGAGAAGAAAAATTAGATCATGCCAATTCAGAAAATGTATTTCATTCCTTTGTCAGAACAACAGTATAAAATTTGTATTATCACCAAAGATTGTAATGCCACATTGCTAAATTTAAGCTTACTGTTTCTTTTCCTAAAGAGTAATTAAAGAAAAAAACATATTTCTGAGCTCAAACTTGTGTGAAACAAACTTTAACGTGGAAGCAGTTTCCAAATATGTTCAATAATTTTATGCAGGATCCAAATGTGGTCTTGGAATTTCATTTTTGCCACAAATATTTTATTCAAAGTTTCTTGTACTCTGGTCCCAGCAGCTGAGTGGATAGATCTTGGCGAGGATTCCATCAGCCAGGCCACCACAAGGTGGCCAGCTCCTTCCCTGGGAGCTACAGTGACATTGTGGCCTGTAATGACCTGACCCAGAGCAAAGCATCAGTTACCTGTGCTGTTGGCTCAGACACAAGTACTGGGGGCCAGGCGGGGGATCCCAAAGGCTAGACTTGTCAGCTCTATGGGAAAATTGGCTGTGTTGCTCCAGACTGGCAATGTTTTACTAAGTTAATCTGGGTTTATCTTGCTGGGTCTTATCACCTACTTTCTGAACTTCAGTTTCTGAGCTGCGATACTGGCAAATGCTGGCCTGTGGTTGTGACTGGGGTTGTCATGTTGACTCTGTAGCTGGATGAACGGAATACAAATGAACAGATTCTTCATGATGCTATTTCATGAAAAAAAAAGTTTGTTCTTGGAAGCTGGGTGCTAGTGGCTTTCATCTGTAATCTTAGCAACTGGAGAGAAAGACCTGATGAGGATCAAGGTTCAAAGCCATGTTGTCCAGGAAAAGTCCAAGAGGCTCTTATTGTCAATCAACCACCAAAAAGCCAGAAGGGGAGGTGTGGCTAAAATGGTAGTCAGTCTTGGTAGAGTCAGTCTTGAATGAATAAAGCTAAGGAATGGTGCCTAGGCCCTGAGTTCAAACCTTCGTATTGGAGCATATTGCGTGCACGTGCACACACGCAAACACACACACGCAAACACACACACCACAGTTTTTGTTCCCTCTTTCTCTCTGAAAGCGTCTTAGTATGTAGCCCAGCCTGCCCTCGATCTCATGACTGATGATCCTCCTGCCTCAGCCAGTTAAGTGCTGGAATTACAGGTGTGCACCACAGTGCTCATTCTTTAAAGTTTTTTTTTTTTCTTAAGGACTTTGCTACCCCTTGGAATGTTGTCTATTTGTGGCTCTTCCTCTAAAGTCCACTAACATTGAGCATGCCTACTGCTTGCCCACCTTCCTCCTTTGTTGAGTGTCCATCAGTGTGAATGATCTCCTGGCATAGGACATCATCTCATCTCCTGGAGCAGGGACACCTGCTCTGAACACAAAACAGTCTGTAATCCAGTATATTTCATCACAATATCTGAAAACTAAAAGTGACTACCAAAAGCCCCAGACACGGTGTGAACATCCAAACTGTAGATAAAGATGAAGTGCGCTAGCTCTTCACGTGCAGGACCTGCTTTTCTCCTTTCACCCGGAGCCAGCTCTCTCCCTGGAGGATCCTGTATCCATCCCAAGCCCTCAACTCCAGTTTCAGTTTTCTATTGTTACATAACAAACTGTTGGGGATTCAGCTTGGCCTTGAAGGGGGAAGTGAGGTGAGAGATGCTGCCCTTCCCCAGCCCTGGGGCAGTGTGGAAGTAAGCCACACCTATCTCCTTCTGGGTCAAGAACCAGAAGGGGTAGCTTTGAGACCATCCCCCACCTTGTGCCAGAGAGCACCTGTGCTCCCCTTTCTCGCTTTGCCCCCAGGGGCATAGTATGGAAAGTGATGTTAGCCCATGAGGGAGGTCCTTGGGAGCTGCTCTTGGACTGACAAGCTCGCCAGGCTATCGCCAGCTCCTGCTCAATCCTTGTCATCATCACTGTATAACTGTAATCCCCTCCTGAATAAACCAGATTGCTCTCCATAGCGTCTCCGAGATCCCTGTGTGCCTGGCTTCCTTGGTGGGTAAGGAGGGAGGAAAAGCAGATCTCCTTCGGCCACATACATCTTAGGCTTGCCCATGTCCCTTCGATCCATCTTAGCCGCCCGCAGGTCGGTCACCCCCGGGAGAAGGTGAAAAGGGCAGCACTGATAAGGGAGTAAGCTTAGCATCCCCGCACCAGGGGAGGTAAATCTAGCCTAGCAACAAACCACTCCAGAACACCCACATGTGACAATTCACTGTTGTTGAGCTTCAGGTTCTGGACAGGGCAGAGCATGTGAGGCCACCACACTAGGAGCCTAGGTGCTTTTATTCTCCCATTGGGGCCTCTACTACGGGAATGGAGGACCTGGGATACCTTGCCGTCTTTTCAGTCTCTAGTCTGAATTTTCTCCCATGGTGCCTCAATCCTGGAAGTTACCCAGTGTCTTTTTTTTTTCTTTTTTTTTTGTATTTTGTTGGGGAGATAAGAGTTTTCCTGCCCAGGCTGGCTTTAACAGCAGTCTTTACAGCTTTCAGTCTCCTGAGTAGCTAAGATTACAGCAATGAGTCACTGACACTCAGTACATTTTTGTGTGTCATAAATGGGATTTGAACTAAAGTCCTTGCTTTGTGCTTGCTTAGCTTCCTTGCTCAGCTTTTACTTGCTCACCTGTGCTTTACCATTTGAGCCACATGCAGCCCAATATTTTTTTTCTTTTTTTAACCAGTAGTGGGGTTTTAACTCAGGTCCTGGACACTGTCTCTTCCTTAGCTTTGTAGCCCAAGGATGGCATTCTACCACTTGAGCCCCAGCTCCACTCAGCCCAGCTTATTGCTTTGAATTTCTATCTTCCAGGTCTCAACCTCCTGAGTGAGTATGATTCCATGCCTGAGCCACCTTTGGCTGCAATAAATTGGTCAAAGCAAGTTGGGAGTCAGCCTGCATTCAAAGGGAGGGAAATTGGCTACATCTTTAGAAGATCATTATTGTCATTCCCTCCTGAGCTGCCAGTATAAGAACTGTGGGGGTTGGTGCTCCCTCCCTCCCCCCTCCCTCTCTTTTTCTCTCTCTCTCTCCCTGTAAGTGGTGGGGCTTAAACTTGGGACCTGAGTTCTTTTGCTCAAGGCTAGCACTCAACCACTTTGAACATAGTGCAACTTCCAGTTTTCTGATGGTTAATTGGAGGTAAGAGTCTCATGGACTTTCTTGCAAGTGCTGGCTTTGAACCTCAATCCTCAGATCTCAGCCTCCTGAGTAGAGAGGATTACAGGTGTGACCCACCAGCATCTGGATTGTTTTGTTTTATTTTTGTGCTGATCCTAGACCTTGAACTCACAGCCTCAGTGCCATCTCTGGGCTTTATTTTGCTCAAGGCTAGTGCTCTATCTCTTGAGTCTTGGCTCCACTTTTTCCTTTTTGGTGGTTAATTGGAGATAAGAGTGTCACATATTTTTTTCCTGCCTGGGCTGGCTTTGAACTGCAATCCTCAGATCTCAGCCTCTAGAGTAGCTAGGATTATGGTTCCTGGCTGTTATGTCTCTTTTGAAACAACTAACCATCACTACCAAATACTCATGGGCAACTCATGGAGAGGCCACAACTGAACTTTGCTGGCTAGGTGTCTGATGTGGTGCAAACATTTTGTTCAAATCTCTTTTTTTAAAAATTTCTTTGCCTTTCCTCTCCTCCCCTCCCCTCCCTCCCTCCCTCCTACCCTCCCTCCCTCCCTCTCACTTCCCTCCTATCTGTCTTCTTTTTTTCAGTGTTGGGGCTTGAACTCAGGGCCTAGGCACTGTCCTTATTGTGCTCAAGAATAGCACTCTACCACTTGAGCCACAGTGGCACTTCCAGCTTTGTCTAAGTGGTTTATGGGAGATAAGAGATTCATGGACTTCTATGCCTGAGCTGGATTTGAACCGTGTCCACCAGATCTCAGTCTCCTGAGTAGCTAGGATAACCTGAGCCACTGGCACCTGGTTCAGTGTGAAAACTTCTTTGTGTGGATTTTTGTTCTTGCTTTTCCTTATTTTTCTCTTCTTGGTAATCTTGCAAAGTAGCTAAGGCTGACTTTGTACTCACTATGTAGACCATGCTGGCCTCAAATTAGTAATACTACTGTCTCAATTTTTCCAGTGTTGAGATTATAGGTATATGCCTGGCGCAGGTTCAACTTTAAATACTAGAATGATGATGTATTGGTCTGTGACACATTTAATAGGTAACTAAGTCACAGAGTCTCCATTCTCAAGAATGGATTTATAGCTGGTGCCAGGGGCTCATATATGTAATCCTAGCTACTCAGGAGGCTGAGAGGTGAGAATCTTGATATACAGCCTGTACATAAGTCATAATTTTGCCAAACTCTTTTTCTTTCTTTTTATTTTTTTTGCCAGTCCTGGAGCTTGAACTCAGGGCCTGAGCACTGTCCTTGGCTTCTTTTTGCTCAAAGCTAGCACTCTACCACTTGAGCCACAGCGCCCCTTCTGGATTTTTCTATATATGTGGTGTTGAGAAATCGAATCCAGGACTTCATGTACATGAGGTGAGCACTCTACCACTAGGGCATATTCCCATCCAAAATCTGACAGACTATTATTCTGATCAGTCAGCAAAATGCCTGGAGGTTTGGCTCTAGTGGTAGAGCTCCAGCCATGAGCAAAAAAAAGCCCAGGCCCAGAGTTCCTGCCCCAGGACTGGCAGAAAAAAAAAAAAAAAAAAAAAGAAACAGCAGAAAGTAAACTCCATATCAACTGTTTTTTTTTAAATTTAATTTAATTTTTTTTTTACCTGTCCTGAGGCTTGAACTCAGAGCCTAGGCTCTGTCCCTGAGCTTCTTTTTGATCAAGGTTAGCACTCTACCATTTGTGCCACAGCACCACTTCTGGCTTTTCTGTGTATGTGGTACTGAGGAATCCAACCCAGGGCTTTCATGCATGCTAGACAAGCACTTGACCTCTAAGCCACATTCCCAGCCCCCAGCTCAACTTTAATGGTAAATTGAGGAAGGATGCCATGGTGACCTGAGGAGAATCCGGAGATTCTAGGCACAATGGGGGGCCATGGTGGAGAGACTTAAGTAGGGTTATGGGTGGGGGCAGGGTCCCAGGTAGCTGGAGGGTTCCAAGAGTTTATAATGCAGTTCTGGCTCTTGGAACCTCTGGTTTGAGCACATCTCAGGTTCCTATCACCTGAGAGGTGATATTTAGATTAAGATTCTTGGCTGGAAGGTAGTCAGTGGGCCAAGCTGTGGGAACAATATTGAGTTATATAGACCAAAGCAGCTTTCTATCACCCATGTTACCAGATCTTCTGATTTTTCAAGAGAAGAGGGAAATCTAGTTTTTTTTTTTTAATTAAAAACTACATGTATTTTACTAAATTGAAAATGTCAACTCCAATTCGAACAAAAGTAGTGTGGGCCAACTCAAATTTCCATTTGTGACCTGAAGCTGGCCCTGGGCAGTCCGTTTGTGACCTTGGGTGACTGGCAAGTCTGTCTCCAAGTTTCTGTCCCTGCTGGGCATTAGTGCTAGGTACAAAATGGCCTTCCAGAGGTGTCTCACCTTGCACACATCCAAAATTGTAACTTGTCCCTTCCTCTAAGTCTTTCTGGTTCCTGTTCTTAGTGATGAGCCAGGAAGTAACTCACAGTCAGGGCCAGACATCTGGGGAGCTCATGGACCCTTTGCCTTCCTTCCTTCTCGCTCATTGTTAGTCTCCAGCATGTCCTCCTGGCTGTAATTATGGGCAGTGCCCAGAATCCACATCCCTTCTCCATTCTACACCACTGACTTCAGCCACTTGAGGCTATTTTCTTTTGGCAGGGGAATGAGTACTGCGGTTAGAACTCAGGACTCTCATTTCCAAGGCAAACAATTCACCACTTCACTGCTGAACTACATCTCAACCCCTGTTTTTCTTTCTTCTTTCTTCCTTTCTTTTCTCTCCCTGCCCTTTCCCTTTCCCTCTTCTCCCTTTTGTCATCTCCTTCCCTCCTTTTTTCTCCTTTGTACTAGTCCTGAGGCTTGATTCAGGGCCTGGGTGCTGATCCTGAACTTTTTCACTCCAGGCTTGTGTTTTACTACCAGAACTGCTACAAGTTCCCTTTGAGTCTTTTGGGGGTTAATTGGAGATAGGGGTCTCCTGGACTTTTGTGCCTGAGCTGGCTTTGAACAAAGCTGATGGCTTTGATCTTCAGATCTCAGATTCCTGATGTAGCTAGGATTACAAGCATGAGCCACCAGCATCCAGCTCTCAAATTAGTTCTCTTTGCTGTTGTTGTTGTTGGTGGTGGTAGTGGCACCAAGGCTTGAACTCAGGGCCTGGGCTCTATCCCTGAGCTCTTTTTTACTCAAGGCTAGCACTCTACCATTTTCAGCCAAGCTCCACTTCTGTTTTTTGAGTGATTAACTGGAGATGATTCACTCAGCCTTTCCTGCTCTGGCTGGCTTTGAACCACAACCCTCAAATCTCACCCTTCTGAGTAGCAAGGGTTACAAGTGTAAGCCCCCACTGGTACCTGGCTCAAATAAGGTGTTTAATTCCCATTTCCTTGCTAATACTTAGAATGAAGGAAAGAAGGAAGAAAAACAAAGAAAGGAGGAAGGAAAGGGACAGAAAGAAGAAAAGATAAAAGGTAACCCAGACCAGAGCACTTCTTTTGCCCTGATTTGATTCCTGCCAGACCACGGACCAGGAAGAAATAAAGAACTGTGAATAGAGTAATGGAGACTGGTGGAACAAGGGGGAAGCCTGGTAAATGTGAAACTACTATCTTATGCATCTCATTAGTCTTGTGGCCTGTGGGAGATGGTCAGCTAGCTAGGCTACAGAAGCCTGAGGAGCTGATGGGTCTTTAGCACCCTCTAGTGGGAATTGTGAGAGGGAGCCAAATTCCTGGATCCCTTTCTGTTACACCTAGAGGACTGCAAGACATGCCTTCCAGGTTCTGCTTCCCTGGCTCTTGTACTCCTGAAGGTAGGTAGCAAGATGTTGCCTCTACTCCTGCTCCACCGAGTCTGGAATGCTCCTTAAGGTTGCAGGACTGAGACATGCTATTCAGGAAAATAAAGGAAGGATGCTGAACAACAAAGCTTCTGAAAAGGAGGGCTGGAGGGACAGGAAAGGGCAAAGCCAGGGTAGGGAAAAGCAGGAAACTGTGTGTGGGAGTCTCTTCTTTAGAAGGGAATCTCTTCTTTAGAAAAGCTCTGTTATTTATTTTTTGTCAGTCATGGAGCTTGAACTCTGGGCCGGGGGGAGTGGGGGGCTGTCCCGGAGCTCTTCAGCTCAAGTTAGCACTCTTATCACTTGAGCCACAGCCCCTATTCTGGTTTTCTGGTGGTTCATTGGAGATGAGTCTCTCACAGGCTTTCCTACTTGGGCTGGCTGTGAATTGTGAACCTTTGATCTCAGCCTCCTGGGTAGTTAGGATTTCAGGGGTGAGCTACTAGCGCTTGGCTAGAAAGGACTTATTTTTACATTGTGTGTGTGTGTGTGTGTGTGTGTGTGTGTGTGCATGAATTTAAGAGGGAAGTCCAAGAGGGTTGGATTCTTATCAGAGGAGGTAATTCCTTTTGGAAGTTGTGCAAAAATTGGCATGTGGTCAAAAAGCCTTTGGAGAGATTTAATGGTTGTGGTGGCCAAGGGGACCCTTGTCCCTCCATCACCCCTTTCTGGCAGAGAGAACACCAGCCTATGGAGAGCCCAAGATGCTTATGGGGATGATCAACAGCTCAACAGATTCAGCCAAAGCTGCCTGACTTTTGCCACCTAAAAGTAGAAGTCACCTGGCCTGGCTTCTGCTGTACTCCAGTGGTGATAGCCATCAAGAGCCTACCTAGTCTCAAGGGGAAGGGACATAGATACACATACACACACACACACACACACACACACACACACACACACGCACACACATCATTTCTCTGGGAGGAATGTGAAAAGACTTGGTCTCTTGTCTAAAAACTGCTACTCTTTACACTGCTAGAGAAACACTAATGCAGTGTCACCAGAGCTGATAAAGTAACAGTAGGAAAAATAAAGCAAAGCAGAGGATACAGATCTTCTTCCAGTGCTCATAGTGGAGAGAATTATATTCTATTTGCTCCCTGTCACTTCCCACATAGAGAAGGGGCCACATCCAGGGACATCTGGTCTTGATTGTCTGGGTTGTGTACAGGTGTGGACTCAGCCTTGCCCTCTTCTCCCATAGGCCTCCCTGGGCTGCACAGACCTGAAATCCAAGTGCCACACCAATACAAATGCCACACATCTCCAGCCCCGTGTACTCAGAGGACACCAGGTTCCACTACACAGTTGAGCTCATGCAGGATGGTACTGTGGGTGCTATCTTCATATTAATCTTTCTGCTGGCCACAAACAGCTATGGCTTAGGGCCTGGACTCTGTGTTCCAGACTCTGGTCATGAGTTTTCCTGGTAGTGGTGCCGGCAGCTTAGCAATTCCCGATGCATGGAAGTCAACACGGTGTGGTCCTTTTTAATGAACTCAACAGTCACCCTAGAAGGGAGCTTCCTGTCTCTGGCCTCTCTGGCTGCCTCCAATCACGGTTTTATAAGCACTGAGTCCTTGTGTGGAATCTCCTTTTACCTAGAACAGTCTGTTCCTACCAGGGCTGGTTCAAATGGCATCCTGACTGGATGGAACAGAATATGGGATTTGCTTCTGAATTAAACCTATGGAGCCAGTGGCTCTATAAGGGAGGTGGGCAGGCACACTAAGTTGGGTGTATAAAGTAGGACAAATCCTAAAAGATACAGGGCTGGACAGAATCTTGTCTTACCAAAGCCAACACCACAGGGCAAGGGAGTTCAAGAAGAGTGAGCCAGAAGCTCAGGTAAGAATCAGCCTCTATTTGGTTAAACAGTAACATTAGCCAAGGTAACATTGAAGATGTTAAACTCCTTTTATCTTCCTGTTTCTTCCACAGTAGCTACGCTGGAGGGACTTTTGGTAACACACCAAGGCCCTTGTCCTCTTCCTTGTATCAATTGCTGCTGTTCTCCAGAAAGGTCTGAGGGGTCCAGGGATTTTGCTGTTTAAAAAGCCCTGCTGAGGGCTGGGGATATAGCCTAGTGGCAAGAGTGCCTGCCTCGGGTACACGAGGCCCTAGGTTCGATTCCCCAGCACCACATATACAGAAAACGACCAGAAGCGGCGCTGTGGCTCAAGTGGCGGAGTGCTAGCCTTGAGCGGGAAGAAGCCAGGGACAGTGCTCAGGCCCTGAGTCCAAGGCCCAGGACTGGCCAAAAAAAAAAAAAGCCCTGCTGAGGGCTTTTCCCCACGAAGAGGGTGGGGAAAAAAGACTAAGAGTTGTTTTAGAATAAAACTCCCCCAAGTAGAAAGACTGTGGCTCTCCATGGGAGTTCATGGCCCTAGTTCTAGGAAGGGAGTTCTTCCCCACCCCCTCCTCCCTTTCCTGAGGCTGGAACTCAAGGCCTGGGCTCTGTCCCTGAGTTGTTTTTTTTCTCAAAGCTAACATTCTACCCCTTGAGCCACACCTCTACCTTGTGGCTTTCTGGTGGTTAATTGAAGAGTCTGTTTCCTGCCCAGGCTAGTTTTGAACGGTGATCCTTCTTATCTTTACCTACTGAGTATCTATGGCTACAGGTATGAATCACCTATTTTTTTGAGGTTGTAATATTCTAAAATCCTATGTACAAACAAGCTCAGGTGACACTGCATTAGTGTTTCTCTAGCAGTGTGAGGAGTAGCAGTTTAAGACAAGAGACCAAGTCATTTCACATTCCTCCCTAGATAAGTGATGTGTGTGTGTGTGTGTGTGTGTGTGTGTGTGTGTGTGTGTGTGTGTATCTATGTCCCTTTCCCTTGAAACTAGGCAAGCTCTTGATGGCTGGCCAGGCCAGGTGACTTCTACTGTTAGGTGGCAAAAGTCAGGCAGCTTTGGCTGAATCTGTTGAATGTTGATGTAATTACTCTAGGGCCTAACTGAGGAGGGGTGAGCACCCTAAGCCACAGAATGAGCTCCTCTAGGGACAGCCAAGTCATCACCACCCCCCCTCAGGTGAGTGTGAAGCTGGAGTGCTGACACAGCCTGTCCTGTGCCATCTCCACCCAGTGTCCATACAGCTGGGGCTCATCCCAATCCCAGGCCCCCCTATCTGAGCCTAACGTGAACATAGCAAAGTAGGATGAAGGAGTGAGAAGCAGAATGATAGTGCAATGCCACACAGGGGCCCTGTGGACACCAAGGCTCTTCTGCAGGTCACTGTCAAGTCTGACACCCAGTGAATTATGGGGACAATGGTATATTAGAGTTACAAATCCCAGGGTGCACTCTGTGAGATCTGCTGGCTGATAGCCAATACTGGGAGGTCATAGGGACATACAGGCCCAGACTGTCCCCTCTGCTGGGTGTGCCACTCCCATGTGGCAGCTGGGGTCTTGTCACAAGTTTTGGTGTCTATCCACAAGTAGGCCAAGGACTCCCACTGTGTTGGGATCTGTAAAGCAGTAGAGCTCAGCATCTGCCATTGTTCTCACTTCCTTTATGCTCCTCCTGTCCTCTCTCCCTTGTGGCCCTTGGTCCTCTTTCCCCTCCCATGCCCAGTGCTGCTCCCCTGTGGTATCACAGCAGGAGAGCTACCATCTAACCTCTAGGCCCCACCTGTCACTCAGTCCTTGGGGCATGGCCTTCCCTGGTCTGAAAAGTGGATAGCAGCTCTCATTCTCTCAAGGTGAGGTGGGGCAAGGACTCAGGCCTCAGTTTCCCCATCTGTAAACAGAGAGTGTTAAGTCTTCCTGATTAGACTCCTGGTGGTAAAGTGGCCTCAGGGAAAGTCCATGCATCACTATACAATGCCGTGTGCGAGTCTGGTAGCTCTGGGAGGAAGGGCAATGATCTGTGGTGAGGGAGGAAATGAATAGTAATGTGTGAGTCTGTCTGTTGCATTAGGCTCAAAACACCAGTGACTTTATTCATTTATTTTTGCCTAGACTGGAACATGACCCATAGCACCAGTGTCTCAGACTGGTTCTATTTTTCCCAATAGGCTGATTGTCAAGTGTAAAGCTAGCTGGCCAGATACCACCACCTCTGTGCCCAAGCCAGGCCACGCCAAAGAGAGGTGTTTTTTTCAAGTCCAACACATGTACCTGCATCTAGCCCTCAGTTACAGACTGTGCCAGTGCCAGGGATGCTGAGAAACAATGCATAACCATGTGCCCTGCTACAAAGGTGGGCTCATTTCTTCTATAGATACTAGGGGGCAAAGGAAGAGCTTGTTACATGAAGCAAGCTATTGTTTGGCTCAGGCTTTGAAGGGCTGAGGTGTCTTGCCAGTGTCTGGATACTCCAAGTCTTTGCTCTGACTGGATCATTCTGACTGGGAGATTGTCCTTGGATCAGTTGGGTCTCTCTTCTGGAGAACTCCGTGTCCCTGGGTGTTGCTGGTGCAATGTCCTTAGCACAAAAAGTCCCATGAAATATGTCTTCCTTTTGCTGCAAAAATGTTTTCGTTAGGGCATAGCAATTGGTTGCATCACACAGTGTTCCTCATATCAAGTCTCAAGCAAGCAATTTTTATTAGAATGTATTGTAAGGAAAATATTCTGTCCCCATAGAGCAAACAGCGTGCTTCCTACAGATAGTAAGAGATCAGATTTCTTCTTCCACCCTGGCTGCCTGGAGGTTTGATCACAGCATCTGTGCCTCACAGGGCACTTTTCTGTTATGCTTTCTGGGGCCTAGCATTTTCCTTCTCTGTGGTACTTACATCTTGAAGCATGTCACCTCCCAACGATGTCTCTGGAAAGAGGCAGGTTATCACTAATGATAAAATAGATAATGACAGCCTACTAATGGGGAAGAAAACAATAGCAGTGGCCAGGAGGGGTTGTACCATCGCTTGTTTCACTTGAGTATCAGGACTGAGTTGAGTTTCCCAGCTGCCAGGACAGAAAGGGAGGAGTTAGGAGGATGTCTCAGAAAGAAGGAAGGTAAGCAGTATAGTGAGAGATGAGAGCAGCAAGCAGAGAGCTGGCAGGAAACACCAAAGCAGCAGTTCATTCATGGTGCAGGCCTATGGTGACTCTAGGCACTGGGCCCAGTTCTACCACTCAGAAGTTGAATTACCCTGGGTGACTCAGCATCTCTGTGCATCAGTATAGTAATAGTAACTGGCACATGGGTTGTTGGGTGGGTTGATGATTCTTTTAAACTAATTAAAAATAATTTGTTCCCTAGTAGGGCTTGACCTCAGAGAGCTATCCCTTAGCCTTTTCCTCTCATAGATGGTGCTTTACCACTTGAGCCACAATTCTACTTGCGTCTTGATTGTCAATTTGAGATAAAAGAATCTTTTCTGCGTGGGATGGCTTTCAGATCTTAGCATCTAGAGTAAATAGGATTAAAGATGTTAGCCACTGAGAACTGGTTAAATGTTTAAATTAATATATGCCAAGAGTAAAGTAGTGTCTGGCATTTGCTAAACACTTTTGTATTATGTTCATCTTGATGGAAGAAAGATGAGAAAGGGGGGAGAGAGAGCCTAGAGACCTGTGGGTACGAATGGGGCTGATAGGACCACCCAGGGCACAGTGCCACTGGCTTGAGCCTTGATGGGAAGCTGTAGCCATGTGCTTCCCCTCTGGAGGTACAGACTGGGATTCATAGGGACAAGTCCAGGATGATTGCAGCTGCTTTGTATAGATGTGTTCATTACTTCTCCCTGGAAGCATGGAATGCTATGTCCTGGTTTCCTCCAACCTCCTTTTGAGGCAGGGCTGGGTCCAGGGTGTTAGGTGTGTGCTTATTTTCTGAGCTTGATAGCCTGGGCTGGTCCTGATGAGGCTGGATCCAGGTCTGAAAGAGGGAGTCCTGGCACTTTGGGTTGGAGGAAAGGCTGGGAAGAGAACAAAATGTGCTTTCAGAAACCCCCAGGGGTACTTCAGGGAGGTCTTGGCCACGTCGAGACCTTCTGTGAGCCACATGTGACTGCTGGACTGTTATTCTTGGGATGTCAGTTGCAGGCTGGAGATGGAGATGGAGATAATATGACCTTTAAGAATGAGAGTGGGAGCCATATGCTGGAGGCTTATGCCTATAATCCTAGCTACATTCCCAATAGAATATCCTAACAGAATATCCAGCAGAAATGGCATCTCTGGGCACCAAGAGATACTAACAAAATGTGTGTGACTTTATTTGAAAGGTTATGTCCAGCACCAGATGTATAAATAAGTCATAGTGTATGCAGGCAATGGAGCAATGTAGCAATGAACTCTAGGCACATTTAACAAGGTAACAAGTGACAGAAACCAAACACAAAAGGAAGAAACACTGTATAGTTCTAGTTAGGAAAAAGTCAAAACTAGGCAAGACCAAACTGTGACATCAAAACTCAAGTCATGGCAATCTTTGAGACAATGTGAAGGCAGAACAGGCCTGAACTCCTTTTGGGTGGCCATGGGTTTCTTCCACCAATTTTGGGTTTACACAGGTGTTTGCTTTGTTGTAGCTTAGTGTGTTAATTTTTTGCCTATATACATTTGTACATATATATATATATACATATATATGCACAGATATATGTTTTTCTCAATTTATATTATGCACTTTGAAATAAAAATGTTTAGACAATTAGACTATGCTTTCTCAAGTCTGTAATCCTAGCTACATGGGAGGTAGAGACTAGAAATTGGTGGATTAATATTTGAGCCCTCCAAGGCGCAGGACTGGCCAAAAAAAAAAAAATATTTGAGCCCAGTTTGAGCAAAGAAAAGTTCATGAAACTTCATCTCAATCAATGTTAACTGTTGCTGCTTCCCTTTTTGGCCAGTCCTCTTGTTCTGTTGTTAGTTGACTGATTAATTCACTCCTTCAACAACTCTCCCCCCTTCCCCCCGCTGGATATAGTAACTCATGTCTGTAATCCTAGAAATTGGGAGGGTCATGGTTGGAGGCCAATCTGGGTAAAAATTTAGCTAGACCCTCCTCCTCTAAACCAGTAAATGATGGTGGTGCTTGCCTGTCATTCTGGCTGTATGGGAGGCAGAGTAGGATGACTGTGGTCACAGGTGCCCTGACCAAAAAAAATGTGAGACCTTATCTCAAAAATTACTAGATCAAAAAAGGCTAGAAGAGTGGTTCCAGAAACAGAGAATCCGCAAGCACAGAACCCTCAGTCCAAACCTCAATACTGCCCAAATAACTAACCAACCAGCCCTTTTCATAGCTATTAGGTAGCAGATACTCTAGTAGTCATTAAGGACATGATAGTGAACAGTGGGTGACAGAGGAGGTTGACACAACCATATAATACCTCAAATGTTGAAATGTTACAATCAGTACCCCAAAGGAGAGGTGGGTATTTGGCAAGGAAAATTGTGGGGTTGGGTCAGTGTGGAAGTGAATAGGGTTTTAGATTTGAGTCATGAACAGATGTGATCACCGTAGATGGAAGTCCTTTCCAAGTTAAATGCCTTGGTGTGGACTGTGACAATGGTGCTTACTTGTAGCTAGACTGGATCCTGGAGGCACAGGAATCCTGAGTAGCAGAGGGCATGAAGGCTGTGCAGGGGCCTGTTGGGGTGTCTCTACCGTGTGTTAACCTAGAAGATCACTCAGATTAGGATGCCTCTTCTTAGAGGAGCAGAGGAGATAACATTTACAGACCAAGGGAAAAAGGATGGGCTAGGGAGAGAGGCACAGAATCCTAAATACACAGGGGAGGGTCCCCCTTGCAGGCCAGGCTGATGGCAAGAGTGGCTCTAGAGAGGACAGCCTGGGGGAAGGAAGGACCTGATGAAGAGGCTGGTAATGCTACCTGACAGAGAGAAATTGGGAGGACCCAATGGTTATATGGGGAATGGGTTGCAGATAAGGGGCCTGGCCTGCAGAGTGGGAAATGGCTCATAGATCACAGTATCCTGGGAGCCAGCAGAGAGTGACCAGTCTAGCAGCCGTTCATTTTGTACCAGTTGAACCCAAGAATGGTGGTCAAGAGCCTGGGAAGTTCAGATCCGTCAATGAGTTCTGAAACAGGAAGCAGAGGAGAATGGAAGAGGAGGTATTGTGTGTGTTTGTGAGAGAAGTACCTGCAGCACAGCCACACTGACAGTCATGGCATCCCAAAGAGATTGCTCACTATTTACAGGGACAGCTATATGCTGGGAAAAGGAAGAGACTCAAGCATCCCAGTCCTGTTGGACATGGAGCTGGAGATGACATTGATATCTGGGACACAAAACATCGTATGTCACCTGTGCAAGGTGGGTCTCTGACAGGTCTTCTTTCACGAAGGGGTTCTTCAGAGCCCTCCCTGTCAATGTGAGTGCATGTGGGGATTCCTTCTAGTGAACAGATTTGAGCTGAGGGGAGGAGATCACTTGTAAGGCTGTATGATAGGTTGGTATACTTCTTATAAAGGACTGGAGGGAAGTATTCATGGTGTTGTAAATCATATGGTCTCTGTTGTGACTGTTAACTGTGTGCCATGTGTTAGGTCTGGAGTCCTCATTAGGTGTGTGATGTATGCAAAATATTCACTAAGATCAGCTAGATGCCAGTGGCTCATGCCTGTAATCCTAGCTACTCTAGAGGCTGAGATCTGAGGATTGTGGCTTGAAGCCAGCTTGGGCAAGAATGCCCATGAGACTCTTATCTCTAAGCACCCAAAAATGCCAGAAGTAGAGCTGTGGTTCAACCAGTAGAGTACTAGCCTTGAGCAAAAAAGCTCAGGGACAGTGCCTAGGCCCTGAGGCCCAGCCCCAGGACAGCACAGAAAAATACAAAACAACAACAAAACTCATCAAAACTCAAGAAAGTGAAAGTTTATTCCCTTTCAAAAGAGGAAAGAAACAGATCCTATATGGGCAGTCTTGGCTTTGAGTGGGGCAAGGGCTGGGGTTTGTAAGCATTTTAGATGGATGTAAGGTCCACCTCGGGGAGGGCTCCAATGTAGATGCCCCCAACCTGTCTAAGTCTGCACCCAGTACCTGCATTACCTAGGTAACAGGCACACCTGGAGGCAGTTGCCTCCTCCTTCCCTGAGGTCACCTTTAATGCACCTGGCAATATCTCCCACCTTTTCTTATATAATCTGGCTCAACACAGTCCTGGCTCTCTTTCCTTTGCTCTCTTACTCTTTTCTGTCTTTTTCCCTTCTTCCTTTCCCTCTGTCTCCCCATGCCTCCATCTTGTGTGGGCTGGCAGTTTGCTTTCCTCTCAATAATCTCCTGAACCATGTGCGGTTTTCCTTTCTGGCAAACCTTACAGTTTCAACTTTAGTCACTGCTCTGTTTCCTTCATTTATTTCCTCTTCCTGAAAGATTGAATGGCCTTTTGCTCTTCATTACTCTTTGAAAGAGATATGTCTCTTATAACCTTTTAGAAGCTGTTTTCCAAGCTTAGGGGTAAAAGGTGTGCCCAGGCCCCCGGGGTTTCGTCAACAGGAGCCCGAGGGGGAATTGACCTGAATGAGAGACAAACCTGACACAAGGAGGGAGACCAAGACAGGATTCTGATCAAGGTCTCAAACTTTATTTTCACAGGGCAGCTTATGTAGTAATCAGCAAAGGGTAACTCATGTAGACAGGGTCATAAGGTTGCTAGGTTACAGAACCGTGGGATGCTCTTTCTCAGGACAGGGACTGGGTAAGTTCACAAGGTTGTTAATTAAAGCCAGCCAAGATGTTAGTCTTAACAGGTAAGGTTGGAAAATCATCAAGTGTTCTTATCAGTTAGGTTTTAGAGTTTCTTTATTTTACATGACAGCCAGATCCAGATGTCCTTATCAGTTAAGTTTTGTATTTTTTTTAAGTTACATCCCGACAACTGTTTTGGCTCCTGGCAAGGTGGAGATGTGACCCCTCCAGGAGAAGGCAAGCAGCAGTTTTCCCTTAGTGGTCCTTGAATGTACTGGGTGCAGACTTAAACAGGTTGGGGGCATCTGTTTGGAGCCCTCCTGGGGTGGAACTTACAATGGAGAAGGAATGTAGCTTTACTTTTTTGTTCCCCCCCTACCCCAGCTAGCTGTTAGCTTACACAGTCCTTTTCAGAAAATTCTGTCAAAGCAGGACACATGTAGAATTCTGCTTATGTTCACAAGTTTCTACAAAACAAAGAAAAACAGCCTTCCTGCCAGACAACACAATATCCTTTACAAGTATAGAAGGTTAGGCTAACTTGAGTTGGGCTTTGACAATGTGGTATGAAGGATGTTAGCAGCTTCACTGTGGTCCCAGGAGATCTAGAGCTAGAACCAGCCAACTGTTCCATTCTCAGATTTCTGCAGCATAGAAACTTGGAGAACAAATGCCCACTGCTGCCAGCTAAGTTTTGGGTAACTAGTTAATGTTGAGGGAATATGTGGGGTACAAGTAATCTAGTGTCCTTGCCACCATCTGGCTTAAAGTGGCTTATAAATCACTGTATAATCCTATTGGTCATTCCTTGAGCCCCCAAAGGACATCGACATAGGTTGCAACCCAATGCTGAGTCCTTGGTGGTGGGACAGAGCTTGTAAGAGTGAGAAACCATGGAGTCCATGTTTCTTTGGGTCTGGCTCATTTCACTTAGTATGATTTTTTTCCAAGTCCTTCCATTTCCTTACAAATGAGGCAGTGTCATTCTTTCTCACAGAGGCATAGAATTCCACTGTGTATATGTACCACATTTTCCTGATCCACTTGTCTACTGAAGGGCACCTAAGTTGGTTCCATATTTTAGCAATGGCAAATTGTGCTACGATGAATATAGTTGTGCTGGTGGGTTTATTGTGGTCTTGCTTGTAATCTTTTGGTTAGATGCCCAAAAGTGGGGCTGGTGGGTCATAGGGAAGCTCTATGTTTAGCCATCTGAGGAACCTCCATATAACTTTTCAGAGTGGATGAACAAGTTTACATTGCCACCAACAATGTAGTAGGATTCCCTTTTGGCCACATCTCCTCCAGCATTTGTTATTATTAGTTTTCCTGATAATGGCCATTCCTACTGGGGTGAGGTGGAATCTCAATGTTGTTTTGATTTGCATTTCTTTTATGGCCAGTGATGTAGAGTACTTCTTCATGTGTCTCTTGGTCTTCTCATCTCAGAGAAGTCCTTTGTAGGTCTTTAGCCCATTTGTTGAGGAGGCTGTTGGTTCTTTGAGGATTTGTTTTGGAGGAATTTAACCTTTTGAGTTCTGTATATTTTTTTAGATATGAGGCCTTTGTCTGTTGTATGGCCAGTAAAGTCTTCTCCCAATCTGTGGGCTTTCTATTTATCTTGCAAGCTATGTACTTTGCTGTGCAGAAGCTCTGCACTTTTTTGCAGTCCCATTTGTCCATCCTTTCTTTGATTTGTTGAGTTTCTGGGCCTTTATTAAGGAAGTTTCATCCTGTGCCATGGAGACCAAGTGTTTCTCATATTCCTTCGTGTAGTATTTTCAGGGTATCTGATTTTATTTGGAGGTCTTTGATCCATTTGGAATTGATTTTGGTGCAGGGTGATATATAAGGATCTAGTTTTAGTTTGTTACAGGTGTAGAACCAGTTTTTCCAGCACCATTTGTTGAAGAGGATGTCTTTCTTATATCTTATTTTTAAGCTCCTTTCTCAAAGATTAAGTAGCCATAGTGCTGCAGGTTCATTTCTGGGTCGTAAGTGCTGTTCCATTGGTCCTTAGGCCTGTTCTTGTGCCAATACCAAGCTGTTTTTATTACTATAGTTTTGTAATACAGCTTGAAGTTGGGTATTGGAATCCCTCCAGCACGGTCCTTTCTACCTAGGATTGCTTTTGCTATTCGGGATCATTTATTCTTCCATATGAATTTCTGGATTGCTTCCTCTATTTCATTTAAGAATGGTGTTGGGATATTGATGGATATTGCACTGAATTTGTAGATTACCTTTCACAATATTGCCATTTTTACAATGTTAATCCTACCAATCCAGGAGCACAGGAGGTTTTTCCATTTCCTCACTTCTGCCTTAATTTCCTTTTACAGGTTTTTAAAGTTCTCATCATCGAGGTCTTTCACTTTTTTGGTATAAGTATTTTATATTTTTTGAGGCTATTGCAAAAGAGTTGCTTTCCTGATTTCAGCCTCCCTCTTTGGGTTGTGGCATATACAAAAGCCATTGATTTTTGAGGATTTATTTTATATCTTGCTACTTTGCCAAAGTTTTGGATCAGTTCAAGTAACTTGGGAATAGAGTCTATGGGGTTCTTTGGAAACAGTATCATGTTGTCTGCAAAGAGACTTTAACTTCATCTTTTCCTATTCGAAACCTCTTTAAGTCTTCCTCTTGCCTTATTGCTGTAGCTAGGAATTCTAGTACTATGTTGAAGAGGAGAGGAGAGAGCGGACAACCTCGTCTTGCTCCTGATTTTAAAGAAAATGGCTTTAATTTTTCACCATTAAGAATACTACTCACTGTGGGTTTGTCATAAACAGCCTTTATTATATTCAGGAATGTTCCCTGGAATCCTAATTTCTCCAAAGCTTTTATCATAAATGGGTGCTGGATTTTATCCAACGCTTTTTCTGCATCTAAAGAAATAATCATGTGATTCTTGACTATGCTCCTGTTGATGTGGTGGATTACATTAATTGACTGGTGTATATTGAACCAGCTTTGCATCCCTGGAAAGAATGAAGTTTGACCATAGTGTATGATTTTTTTTGATGACCGGTTGAAGTCAATTAGCCAAAATTTTTTTGAGAAGTTTTGCATTGATGTTCATCAAGGAAATGGGTCTGGAATTCTCTTTCTTTGATGGGATTGGGATAAGGGTAATACTGGCATCATAGAATGTGTTTGGTAGCAAACTTTCAATTTCATTAAAGAGTTTGAGAAATTGGTGTGAGTTCTGTTTTGAAGGCCATATAGAATTCTGCTGTAAACCCATCTGATCCTGGGATTTTCTTGGATTGGGGATCACTTATTGCAGATTCTATTTCATTGCTGGATATGGGTCTCTTTAGTAGGTTTAAATCTTCATAGTTAAGTTTGGGCTTATCAATTTTTCCTAGGAATTCATCCATTTCTTCCAGATTCCAAGTTTATTAGCATACAGGTTTGCAAAATATTCCCTTATATACCGAATCTTGGTTGTTTCTGTGATGATGTTTCCAGTTTCATCTCTGATTTTGTTTATTTGGGAGTGCTATCTTTGCTTTTTTGGTCAGATCTGCTAGGGGTCTATTTAATTTTTTTGAAAAACCAACTTTGTTTTGTTGATTCTTTCTATGTTTTTTTTTTCACTCTAAGTTGTTTAATTCTGATTTAATTTGAATTATTTGCTTCTGTCTATTGTCTTGGGGTTTGCAGTGAGGTTCTTTAAAGGCAGTTTCAGGCAGAAACTCACCCATCCCACATGAACCCACCCATCTTCCCTGGGTGGCCTCCCAGCTCCCTCGCCCTGGGCTTGCAAGTAGTAGAGTCCTAGCCTTGAGCAAAAGAAGCTCAGGACAGAGCCCAGGGTAGCCAAAGGCCTGGCTGCAGAGGGATTAGGCTTGGTCCCGTGCAAGCCCAGTGCCCTCCTGTCCCCAGAGCTTCACAAGGTCTGGAAAGAGGTATGCCCACGAAGGTGGCCTATGCAGCATTTCGCTCCACTGACTTCTCCCTGGGCTCCTGCCTGCCTCCCAAGAGGACGAGGATGTTGCCCCTCAGCTCTGTCTAGAAATGCTTTTTCCACAGAAGGACAGATAACCCACTCTTCTTGTCCTTTGTCCAGCACCCAAAACAGAGGAGAACCAACAAGGATGGATGGAGTGCTTGGTGCTCAGCAGGAGGGGCGGGATCATATAGGAGAGGGGCGGGGTTACACAGGGGCCAGCAGTGTCATGTGTGAGAGGCTCATCCTTAAGGCGCCTTGATGGAGAAGGCTAAGCTATGCAGACAAAGGGCGGGGCCACGTGAAGGGGGCGGAGCCTTCCATCAGCTTCCCATGGGAACCCAGAGGACTCGTGCCCTGTGTTCTATGAACGCTGAGGGAGCAGCCGTTTTGTCAATCCACATAGAGCGCCCTGGGGCTGAGGGGAGGTGTCCGGGCCTCTGGTGAGGGTGAGAGTGAGGAGAAGGGACATGCCTGCTGGGAGGAGAAGTAGTCAGCAGGGAGAAATGGCCGACTGACCTTGACCCTTACCTGAGGAGGCCCCCTCCTGTCTTTGAAAGGCAAGTCAAACAAGTCTGTTCAGCCATTTCCTGTCAGGCTGCCCCTAAATTGCCCCTCCCCCTTCCCCGGAACCCTTCAGAATTATCCTCCACCATCCATCCCGAGTTTTTCCTCTCAAACCCAAAGCCACTTTTATTTCCACTCACGGCGTCTAAGCTATCAGCAGATCCTCAGCCTCCATGAATGCCAGGGCTTTCCCCGAAGCCTGGGGCTGTGGCTGTCCCTCCAGCCTCCCCAGTACAGTGCTGTCCCAACACAGGTGGGCTTGTTTAGACACCCTGGTTATCCTGACTGCCCTCCCTCCCCATCCACTCTCCACTCAGTGGCCCGTGTGTGTGTGTGTGTGTGTGTGTGTGTGTGTACTGGGGCTGGAATTCAGGGCCTGAGCCCCCTTGCCTTACCTTTCATCGTTTGAGGCTGGCACCCCTCCGTTTGAGCCACACCCTCACTTCTGACTTTTTGTTGATTAATTGAAGATATAAGAGTCTCAGGGAGGCTAGGAATGTGGCTTAGCGGTAGAGTGCTTGCCTAGCACGCGTGAAACCCTGGGTTTGATTTCTCAGCACCACATACACAGAAAAGCGGGAAGTGGTCACTGTGGCTCAAGTGGTAAAGTGCTAGCCTTGAACAAAAAACCGTGACCACTTCCTGCTTTTTCTGTGTATGTGGTGCTGAGGAATTGAACCTGGGGCTTCATGCATGCTAGGTGAGCACTCTACCACTAAGCCATATTTCCAGCCCTTTAGCTTCTTTTTTAGGTTGTATCACTGTGCTAACTTTCGCCATGAGAACCTCAAACTGCAGTCCTCTTACCACCCCCTAGTTATTACCTCCTGATTACAGATGTGAGCCTGGCTTGTTTTTGAGATAAGGTCCTAGCACTCTTCTTTCTCTTTTTGCTTTTCAGCAACCATGAGGTAAAAAGCTTTGTTCCACCATACCCTCCTCACCAAAATGTGCTGCACAGGCCCAAACAACAGAACCAACCAATCATGGACAGACTCCTCCAAAATTGTGAGCCACATCAACATTTTTTCTTCTTTCTTCCTCCAACATTATTTCTTTTTTAAAAGTTTTTAAAAATATTTGTTTATTGATATTTTTCAAGTAACAGTAATAAGGGGATTCCAACTTAACATGTCCACCTATATGTTTAAATGCATCTTGATTAGAATCATTCTTTCCATCATTTTTCCTTCCTCCCACCTTGCCCCCACAAGTGTCACCAGATTTTCTCGTTCCATTTTCACAGATATACATTGTCTTGTGATCTCACCCACCATTCCTCTTTTTACTTACCCTCTACCCCTCCCTTGCTCTAACTCAATACATGTTTCAACTTAGTAGTCCTCACTGTATTAAACTCTTTCCATTTTTAGATGGGATTACATCATAGGCTCTCATTCAATGTACATACTTTATTCCACCCATCATTTCTATGTGCATATGAACACATAAGAGAGAAAACATGGATTGATCTGCAAAAAATCATATTGTGTAAAGTAAGCCAGATTCAGGGAAAATAAAAAGGGTGTATGTATGTTTTTCTCCAACATTACTTCTTTTTTATTATTTTTCTTATTTATCGTCAAAGTGATGTACAGAGAGGTTACAGTTTCTTTTTTAACATTTATTCTTTTTTTGTTGTTGTTGTTGTTTTGTTTTTTGGCCAGGCCTGGGCCTTGGACTCAGGGCCTGAGCACTGTCCCTGGCTTCTTCCCGCTCAAGGCTAGCACTCTGCCACTTGAGCCACAGCGCCGCTTCTGGCCGATTTCTGTATATGTGGTGCTGGGGAATCGAACCTAGGGCCTTGTGTATCCGAGGCAGGCACTCTTGCCACTAGGCTATATCCCCAGCCCAACATTTATTCTTTTGATCTTTATATTTTTATTGTCAGTCTGATGTACAGAGACGTTACAGTTTCATATGTTAGGCATTGGATACATTTCTTGTACTGTTTGTTACCTCCTCCCTCATTACCCCACTCCCCCTTTCCCTCTCCCCTCATGTGTTGTTCAGTTGGTTTACACCAAACAATTTTGCAAGTATTGCTTTTGTAGTCGTTTATCTTTTTATCCTGTGTCTCTCGATTTTGGTATTCCATTTCACTTTCCTAGTTCTAATACCAGTATATACAATTTCCAATGTACTCAGATAAGATACAGTGAAACTGCAGGTACAACCACAGGAATGGGATCTAAGAGGATCATCAGCAATAGAAGAGACGGTTTCACATGGCATGTTGAAAGTAATTACAACAGTGATATATAACTTGTTTCCATAACGTGAATGTCATTTAACTTAGTATTATCTTATGCATTCATAGTGGCATAGCTATTAGGCTCTTGTGATCCTCTGCTGTGACTAGCCTAAGCCAGTGCTAATTATTCCCTATGAGGGAGACCATTGAGGCCATGATTCTTTGGGTCTGGCTCACTTCACTTAGTATAATTTTTTCCAAGTCCTTCCCTTTTCTTACACATGGGCCAATATCATTCTTTCTGATAGAGGCATAAAATTCCATTGTGTCTATGTACCACATTTTCCTGATCCATTCGTCTACTGAGGGGCATCTGGGTTGGTTCCATATTTTAGCTATGACAAATTGTGCTGCGATGAACATTGTTGTGCTGGTAGCTCTAATGTGTTCTTGTTTATGGTCTTTTGGTGAGACTGTCCAAAAGTGGGGCTGGTGGGTCATAGGGTAGCTCTATGTTTAGCCTTCTGAGGAATCTCCATACCGCATTCCAGAGTGGCTGAAACAGTTTACATTCTCATCAACAATGAAGTAGGGTTCCCTTTTGGCCACATACTGCATTCCAGAGTGGCTGAAACAGTTTACATTCTCATCAACAATGAAGTAGGGTTCCCTTTTGGCCACATACCCTCCAACATTTGTTATTGTTAGTTTTCTTGACATAGGATATTCCTACTAATGTGAGATGGAATCTCAATGTTGTTTTGATTTGCATTTCTTTTATGGCCAGTGATGTAGACCACTTTTTCATATATCTCTTGGCCATTCTCATTTCCTCATCAGAGAAGTCTCTTTTTAAGTCTTTAGCCCACTTGTTGAGGAGGCTATTGATTCTTTGTGGTTTTGTTTTGGAGGAATGTAAGTTTTTGAGTTCTATGTATTTTTTAGATATGAGGCCTTTGTCTGTTTTATGGACGGTAAAGATCTTTTTTCAATCTGTGGCCTTTCTGTTTATCTTGCAAGCTATGTCCTTTGCCCTGCAGAGGCTCTGCAATTTGATGCAGTCCCATTTGTCCATCCTTTCTTTGATTTGTAGCATTGCTGAGTCTTTGTTAAGGAAGTTTTGTCCTGTGCCAAGGAGTCCAAGGGTTTCTCCTACTCCTTCTTTTAGTGTTTTCAGGGTATCTGTATTAATTGTGAGGTCTTTGATCCATTTGGAATCCAACATTACTTCTTTTAAGGTTGTTTACAGCAAATATCTTCTTCTTCTTCTTCCCCATCTCCTCCTCCTCCTCCTCCTCCTCCTCCTCCTCCTCCTCCTCCTCCTCCTCCTCCTCCCCCTCCTCCTCATCCTGCTCGCCTTCTCCCTCTTCCTCTTCTTTTGTTTTCTTGACTGATTTTGGGGTTTGAACTCAGGGCCTGGGCACTGATCCTGAGCTCTTTTGCTCAAAGTCAGCACTCTACCATTTTGAGCTACAGTGCCATTTGCAATTTTTGAGTGGTTAATTAGAGTTAAGAATCTCACATGGATTGGCTCTGTTTGGGCTGGCTTCAAATCACAATTCTCAGATCTCAGCCTCTTGAGTAGCAGAGATTTCAGGAATGAACCATCGGTGCCCAGCTACAGCAGGTACTTGTTATAGTGATGGAAATCTGAGTAATAGGGAGGAACCAGTGGGGGCGAGGGATTGGAGGGAATTATTTAACATGTTAGTGTAATGTGCCAGCCATCACACTAGGTCTAGGATATGGCAATGAATCAAGGAAGCAGTCACATTCTGGGAGCAAGATAGGCAGTGAAGCTAAATCAAATAGTTCATAAGTCAGCAACCTATATACTATGAGACTTCATGTTAAAATTATGCTTAAAGCAAGTAAAACAAATTGGACATAACTGAGAGCTTTTGCTATTCTAGGAGTTGGGTAGGTAGCTTCCTCCTCCTTAATGGCTTGTTCACCTGCATCATTCACGGAGCAGACTGGAGGAGGAAAGGCTGGCCTATAAATTTTTAGTGTGAGCTCCTTGAGGGGCTTTCATACATTGATGCTTGCTTCAGGGCTTAGTGGATCCAATGAACCCAAAGAAGTTTGTGGGGATGACAAGGGGCTGAACAATGTTGAGAGGTGAATGGGAATATGGATAGGTGGGTGCTGTAATTTGGATCTAAAGCATCCCCTAAAGGCTCATGTTCAAAGACTTGCCCTCCTACACCCTCACCCCTCCAGCTCAAAGTGCTATTGTGAGGTAGTGGGCCTAGTAAGTGGTTTAGGTCCTTGGGGTCATGCTCACAGGGTATTAGAGGACTTTGGTCTCTCCTCTTTGTTTCCTACCAAGAGGTAAGTGGTTTCTACCATACATTCCTTCACTGTCTCACAACAGACCCAGAAGTGATGATTTTTGCCCAATTTTGCACTACAACTTCCTGGACCGTGAGTCAAAATAAATCTTCTCTCTCTCTCTCTCTCTCTCTCTCTCTCTCTCTCTCTCTCTCTCTCTCTCTCTCTCTCTCTCTCTCTCTTTTCTCTCTTTCTCTCTTTTGGTGCTGAGTCTGGAAATTGAGTGCAGGGCCTCATGCTATTAAATGGCTGGCATTCTACCACTTGAGCCACACCTTCAGTTCCAGCTTCTTGTGTTTATTTTTTTTAAGTTTTTGTTAATTGTAAAGATGATGTAGAAAGGGGTTACAGTTATGTAAATCAAGTAATGAGTACATTTTTCCCCCCAGTCTCATGGGACTTGAACTCAGGACCTGGACCTGGACACTCTCCTTGAACTTTTTTTACTCAAGGCTAGTGCTCTTCCACTTTGAACCACAGCTCCACTTCCAGTTTCCTGGTGGTTAATTGGAGATAAGTGTCTCATGGATTTTCATGCTCCAGCTGGCTTTCAACTGTGATCCTGAGATTTCAGTCTCCTGAATAGCTAGGATTATAGGTGTGAGCAACCAGCACCTGGTGTCATTTAGATTAAACTTGTAAAAAATTGTTAATTTAAAGGTGATATGCAGTGGGGCTACAGTTACCTAGTCAGGGACAGAGGGCATTTGTATTAGGGTAATTGTTTTCCCCTTCATTGTTCTCTTCGTTTTCCCCTCCCATCCTACCCACAAATTAATAGCTCATTTTCAACATAGTGTCTAGGGAGTACCACTGCTACATTCACTTAAATAGTTTTATACTTTGCCAGTGTGTTTATCTCTGTGTTTGCTTCTGTGTGGGGAGGGGAGGGAGGAAGAAGTCTGATTCTTTTTGTTTTTGGTTAATATCTTCCCTAGGATGTAGGATATCCCAGGTCTCATAATTCAGCCCAGCTGAACTTTAATTCCCAGTAGAGCTCATGTCTGGAAAGAGATTCAAACCTTTTACTGGTGCTAAGCCACCATGTGTGAGATCAGGAAGCAGCATCCAAGTGGGAAGTCCCTCTATGCTGAGGTCCTGCACTGACTCAGGTTGGACCAGCCCTGCCTATCCTTAGGAAACCAGAAAACCATCAGCCTCATCTCCAGACAGCCTCTGCACAGGACCCAAGCTGAAGATCATTAGCCTAAGTTAGTGACTGTTTTTAAAGAATTTTAAGTTAGCAAGGATTATTTGTGTGTGTGTGTGTGTGTGTGTGTGTGTGCGTGCTTGTGTGTGTGTATGTGTGTGCTGGTACTGGAGCTTGAATTCAGGACCTGGGTGTTGACTCTTAGGTTTTTTGCTCAAGGCTTGATGCTCTACCAGTTGAACCATACCTCCACTTCGAGATGTTGATCTTTTTTGTACTAGTCCTATGGCTTGAACTCAAGGCCTTGGTGCTGTCCCTGAGCACAAAGCTCTACTACTTGCGCCATAGCTCTACTTCTGCTGGTTATTTGGAGATAAGAGTCTTATAGACTTTCCTAGCTGGGCTGGCTTTGAATCATGTCTTCAGATCTGAGCCTCCTGAGTAGCTACGATTACAGGTGTGCGCCACCAGCACCCAGCTAATGTTGAGTATTTAAAATCACTTATAAACACATCTTTTGTCAGACTTCATCTTGATCATGATTGTACTTATACAAATTATGTCACTGTTCTTCTGCAGTTACAATACACGTGTGTGAAAATCTCTCTTCCATGCTGAAGCCTTGGGATATTGGGAGATAACTCCACACGCTGATCTTTCTCTCGTTATCTGATCTAAGAGGAGTCAATTTCTATTGATGAATTACACAGTGTGATGGATTTTGTTACAGTAGCATGAAGGGACTCGGACCCCTAGAAATGCCTTCTGTTGGAGGGACACACTTGCTCCCTATAGGGTTCTTGGCTCCCAATGTTGTTTGTTAAAATCATTTTGAATATGTCAACCTACTGCCATCTGGGCCCCAAGGTTTCTAATGTGAGCAATGATATTATGGGGCAATGATTATGAAATCCCTCTTATCAGCTCCTTAAATATTAACATGTCCTTTGTCTTAGTCAGCAGAGCATTTTGTTAAAGTATCACAATGCTAGTGAAATGTCACCATCCTAGCTGGGTGCTAGTGGCTCACATCTGTAACCCTAGCTACTCAGGAGGCTGAGAGCTACAGATCACAGTTCAAAGCCAGCCCAGGCAGTAAGGTATGTGAGACTCTTATCTCAATAACCAGAAAACTGGGAGTGGGGCAGTGCCTCAAGATGGTAGAGTACTAGTTATGAGCATAAAAGCTGAGGGACAGCACCTAGGCCCTAAGTTCAAGCCCTATGACTGGAAAAAATGGCCACTAGCCTTTTAAACACTAATCAACCCTTTTTCCCCTTTGGCTGTTCCCTCCCCACATTTTTCAATCTTAATTTCAAGAACAAAAAGTTAAGGGTAGATAGGTGGTTTTTTGTACATTTTTGTTTTGTTTGTTTGTTTGCCAGTGCCAGGGCTTAAATACTGACTTAAGCATGTAACTGATACTATCACCAGAGCCATGGCTCCTGTCCAGCATTTTGTTGGTTAATTGAAGATGGGATTTTATAGACTTTGCTGCCCAGGCTAGCTATGAACTGCCATCCATCAGATCTCAGCCTCCTGAGTAGCTAAGATTATAGGCATGAGCCACTGGAAACTGGTTTACTATGACATCTTCAAAAGCTAAGAAGTTACTATACATGACCCGATTACCAAATGAAATTACCATTGAAGCATTCTGTATGTTTTAATTACTCCATAAGTAAATGCCAATCCACAACCCAGAAAAGCCTATAGCCTCTGAAGTTATATTTTTATTACAAAGTGAATTAGTTATCAAGGACAAAAAGTGAGAAAATGGCCACAGGCCGGGCCCACTCCTACTCTGACCTCACAAAGGGTCACAGGGATGGAATTTCAGACCCTGGCTGCAGCCTCTCTGTAGGAGGGCTGTTTGGTAAGTGACCTGGTAGACCCACATATGGTGAGACCACCTATCTTGTTCTTTTATGACCTGTTGGGTATACTACTGGACGTAGTGTCCTTCTTTCTTGGTATGGTGGTTTTCATTTTTAGGTTTTGAAATTTGGATTTTTGATTGTATTTTTTGTTGTTTTTCTTTTGCTTATTTTTGTGTTCTTCCATTTTCATCATGACATATTGCTATATGCATATAATACACTTGGATCATATTTACTCCCTCAATTACCCGTTCTTATAACCCACACACTTTTCCCATTCCTTCCCATATTACTAACAATCCTACTTTACTTTCATTGCTTCTTTTTCTGTCAGTTGTAGGGCTTGAACTCAGGGCCTGGCCACCGTCCCTGAGCTTCTTTTGTGCTCAAAACTAGCCCTGTATCACTTGAGCCACAGCACCTCTTCTGGTTTTTGAGGGCTTTATTGGAGATAAAGTCTCATGGGGACTTTTGTGCCTGAGATGGCTTCTAACTGTGATACTCAGATCTCAGCCTCCTGAGTAGCTAGGATTACAGATGTGAGCTACTGGTGCCCATCTCATGGCCTTTTTATTGTCTTCTAAATTCCACATTTATAAAATAGGAAGTACTTATCTAATATTTGCTAAATATATTTCGTTTCATCTATTTAGCCTCATACAACTTAATTTTACTGTTCTTTATGGCAGAGTAAAAGTCTATTGTGTGTAAGTATGACATTTTCTTTATTTACCCATGATAGACCACCTAAACTGATTCCATAATTTGGCCCCTGTGATTAATGCAGGGATAGATAAATATGGTTTTCTAGGTGGGCTTTCTTTTCAGAGTAAGCTGATTTAACTTTCTGCTGAGGTGTGGTATTGCTTGATCATATGAAGTTTGAGTTATTTTTCTTAGTGCCCATAACAGAACCTCTGGCTCTTGCTTTCCTTTTTTTTCCCCCCTTAAGACTGAAATTATACCACTTGAGCCATACTGCCAATCCTGCCTTTCTGGTGGTTTATGCGACATGAATCTCATGGAATTTTCTGTATGGACTGCCTTCAAACTGCAGTCCTCAGATTTCAGCTTCATGAGTAGTTAGGATTACAGGTATGTGTTACCAGAAACTGGCTTGCAAATTCTATTGTTTTTTTTGCATACTCATTTCCCTAGAAGTTGTGAATAAGGATTTCTCTTTTCCTGTATTCTTATCGACATTTGTGTTTTTTTTGGTTTTCTTTCTTTCTCCTAACCCCTCTCCCCCCTCCCACTTCTGTCTGACCTGGCCTGGCCTGGGGCTTAAACTCAGGGCCTGAGCTCTGCCCTTGAGCCCCTAGGTACCCAAATCTAGAGCTCTACCATTTGAGCCACAGTGCCACTTCTGGCCTTTTCTGTTTATGTGGTACAGAGGAATCGAACCCCGGGCTTCATGCAGGCCAAAACAAGCACTCTACCACTCAACCACATTCCCAGCCCTTTTTTGTTTTCTTTTTTTTTTTTTTTTTTGGCCAGTCCTGGGCCTTGGACTCAGGGCCTGAGCACCATCCCTGGCTTCTTCCCGCTCAAGGCTAGCACTCTGCCACCTGAGCCACAGTACCTCTTCTGGCTGTTTTCTATATATGTGGTACTGGGGAATCGAACCAAGAGCTTCATTTATAGGAGGCAAGCACTCTTGCCACTAGGCAATATTCCCAGCCCCCCCTTTTTTTTTCTTAAGATAGCAATATGGGTGCTAGGAATATGGCGTAGTGATAGAGTACTCACCTTGTATGCTTGAAGCCCTGGGTTCAATTCCTCAGCACTACATAAAGAGATAAAGCCAGGAGTGATGCTGTGGCTCCAGTGGCAAAGTGCTACCCTTGAGCAAAAAGGTAGCCAGGGTCAGTGCTTTAGGCCCTGAGCCCAAGCCCCAGGACAGGCAACAAAACAAAAGAAAGATAGCAATTATGACAGGAGTGAGGAAATTTCTGTGTAGATTTGAGTTGAATTTCCTTGATACCTAAGCTATTGAATAACTGAATAATAATAATTATTACTTTTTTTGTTGGTTAAGAGCCTTGAACTGGCTGGGCTCTGGGTGCTGTTCCTGAGCTGTTTTGCTACTTTGTGTCACAGCTCCATTTCTACTTTTGAGTAGTTAATTGGAGATAAGACCCTCATGATGACTTTTCTGTCTGGGCTGGCTTTGAATTGCCTTCCTCAGCAGTTAGCCCCCTGAGTAGCTAGGATTACAGGTGTGAGTCATGGGTACGCAACTTGAATTTGTTTTCTTTTGTTGTTGTTTTTTTTTGCCAGTCCTGGGTCTTGGACTCAGAGCCTGTGCACTGGTCTGTGCTATTTTTGTTGTTGTAGGCTAACACTCTATCACTTGAGACACAGTGCCGCTTCTGGCCGTTTCAGGTTATGTGGTATTGAGGAATTGAACCCAGGGCCTCATGCATGCTAGAGAAGCACTCTACCACTAAGCCACATACCCAGCCTTATGCTTAACTTAAAACAAACAAACGAACAACATTTATAAGCTCTTGCTGGACATGGTAGTGCTCACTGTAATCCCAGAACTAAGGAAGTAAAGATAGGATTGCAAAGGGTTGGGTTGGGGTTGTAGCTTATTGATAGACCATGTATTTAGCATATGTGAGGCCCTGGGTTCAATTCCTAGGACCCAAACAATAACAACAATGACAAACAACCTAGAGAAAGTGGTGAGTCATTATGTATCTTTCAGAACCAATATGGTTGCATTTGAATCCCTGCTCCACACCTTACTGCCTTTTAACTTCTGAGAGGCTTATCTTTTTATGCCTTGGTTTAATTATTTATATAATGAAAATAATAAGATTGTAGGCATCACTCAACAATAGAGTACCTGCCTATGAAATACAAAGGCCTGAGTTTAAATCCTAATACTTCTAAAAGGGAAATCAAATAAAACTAATGGAGACAATAGAATCTATTTACTAGTAATGAGTTAGTAGGACAGCAAGTGATTAGGGCATTATAGCCTATACAACTTGCAGATGGCAGGTTAAGCAAATAAACTAAAACTGCATTAAAAATTGTTAAATGAAGTAAGTTAGAATTGGAGACAAGAGACACATTTTTTTCTCTCATGTGGAAATTAGATCTAAATTAAATATGTAAACATATATAGCATAGGCCTATATATAAAAACACATTAAGTTGAGCAGAATATACAAGGGAAGATTCCAGTGTCATAACTCCTTTAAAGAACTGGCTTACATTTTAACAAAATATATACCAGGAAGCTGAATGTGTTCTTAAAAGAGGCTGAAGTCAAGGAGATGGGGACAGATGAACAGAGAATACACATATATGAAATGTACATATCTGAAAATAGAACTAGGTAACTTGAGAGGATTGGAGGGATTGGGGAGAGATGATAAAAAGGGACATTGATCAAGATGAATTGTACTTAGAAAGTGACATGTTGAAACTTCCTTTGTGTACCTACTTAAAGAAAATAAGAAAGTTAAAAGCTTCAAGACAACTAAGTGGAGGAGGGGGAGGCTTGGCTCCAGACTGTGTGTATCAGCCTCTCTGCATGTGCACTGTGGTAGGGCCAGCATCTCTGCAATAGGAAGATGGTCTGACCTGTATTGGGCAAAGACAAAATATGCAAAGTGCAGCTAACCTCCGACTGGAGTGTGCTTCCTTAGTGCTTCTGAGCATGGCAGGTGTGTGCTGCGAGGCACCTCAGCTTGGAACAGATCTCTGCCCTTATGCTCTAGTGCATGCTGCACATTCTCCTCCACAGTCTGGAATGAATTGTTTTCTTCCACTGTCCTCAGTGTAGAACGTGTTCCTAGTACAGTTGACCTCAGCCTGAAACCTGTGTCTTCGAGTAATTCTAAATGTCAAGTCCTGGCTGGCACTGCCTGCAATCCCTGTCCTTCTGCTGACTTCAGCACAGAGTGCACCTAGTGTATCTCTCCTTAGTCCTGACGCCTCTGGCCCTGGTCTCCAGGGAAGAGTGTTCATCTTTTCGGGGTGTCGTGAGCATTGAAGCCACCCAATGTACCTCTCGTCAGGAAGGTACATGTCCGGCGGAGCCTCCTCTCTCAAGTATTCACCGTGTCTCCTCCTGCTCTGCAAGCAATACAGAAGTATCCCTGCCCTTCTGCGCATGTAGTGTACCTGCTCCAGCTCGCCTGAGCAAGGTGAGTCTCACTTTGCTTCTTTTTCTTCAGCATGCAATCTAATTTGTCCCCCCCGGTTGTGCCTGACTCAGGTCTCTTCCATTTCAGAACAAGCGATTGATCTTGGCAGTCCGCTTTCTCGGTGGTGGGATTGGCCCTCTCAAGATCCTGGGTAGGTTTTCTGTCTAACCGCCCCTGGCCCAGGATGAAGTCCTCGAGCAACAGAGCTATGTAGCACAGCGTGGGTCTCCTGGCGCCTTCTGCAACCTAGAAGGGCTATCCCTGATGTCCCCTCAGTCTGACAGGAATCCAAATGCTCATCCCCTTCCCTGAGAGGGATGTTGATTCGTTATATTGGAATAGTCTCTCAAATTCGTTGGGATGCACTGAGATGTAATTGTTAACCTTGGGTTCTTTATGATGTACCAACTCGCCTTTCTCCCACAGTTTCTTACACAGATGGAATTAATTCAATTCCTAGCTCCACAACTTGGACTGCATTCTACTGAGGCTGTGTTGGGGATGGAAAGTGATCCTGTCAGCATGGACTGAGTTTTAGGCCTGGATTGTTGGAAAGGCAAGCATGTGCTTGAGCAACGTGTACCCTGAAATCTGTGTCTTCCACTTGTGCTTGTCTCTCCATGTGTTTGCTCAAGCAGTTCGTGGCAAGAAATGTATGGATTGCAGCTGTCCCAGCTATTGTGGCTTTCTCTAGCTGGTATCCCTCTTGTCAGGATGTCAACGCGGCCTGTGTTCCAGGCCGTTCCTGTTGTCGAGGCAAGTGTGCGTTGTTCACCATGGAGTATGGCCCATAGCGTGCTCCTTGTGCTGGAGTAGGCCAACTGCAGCTCTGCTGGGCTTGGATGTTGTGGAGCTGCTCCAGGAAAGTACAGAGTGGATGTTTGAAACTGTGTCCTGAGGGTATTCCCCTCCCGAGATACATGTTACACCTCCTTCACTAACAATACAATGTATGTCCCTGTGTTCAGTCAGTGAGCAAAGTGTATTTCTCAGCCTCAGGAAGCATGTAATGCACCAGGTGCAGTCCACTGGAGAAGATGGAGTTAAGGATGTGAGGCCCCCAGTGTTTTCTGCCTCTAATGGCAGCTTCCTATTAGGGTAGGGCCCGCTGATCTAGGTTTTGACAGCTGGTGCCAGAATGCTGAGGGAGTTTCATCGGAAGTTTCCCATGTAGGAGCTGGAATTGGAGCTGGCTCAAGTGGTAGAGTGCTAGCCTTGAGGGAAACACCTCAGGGACAGCGCCCATGCCCTGAGTTCAAGTGGCAGGACTGACACCGACAACCAATCCAAAGGCAAACCTGAAGCAAAGCCCGGATGGAGTAAGAATCAAGCATATCTACAAGCTGTGCCTCTTAAATATTGGCGGCTCTCCTTTTAAGAGATGAGGCCTTCACTAGCTGGCTTCGCCAATCAATATGGCAAAACCTTCTGGTCATTAGACAGACAGGAATAGGACTATTGCATTTCCTTTTTGCATGAGATGCACAGGCTGCAAGTGTCGTGCATCTGTTTCAGCTGTCCAAAGAAGGTAGCTTTCAGGTGAAGGCTGGTACAGACACCCTGGAGGCAAGAGGATTCTTCTCTGGTCAGCACTGAAGGTCAACTCAGGTTTTCATGCCCACAGAGTGATGTCTCATGTTCTTCGAAGCCAGGACTTCTCCAGTCCTCACCTCCCAGTAACCCAACTCAGGAAGGCATTGATCGGGTGATGCCCCTGTAGGCATTAATCGTTTGTGATTGTCTTTTGTGACCCTGAGAAGATTGTACTAGGTGGGCGGGGATTGGGGACTAAATAGAGTGGCAAAGGGATGGAGGGGTGATGAGGGTGGCGAGGAGAGGCGGGGGGGCTTGGTCCCAGACTGTGTGTATCAGCCTCCCTGCATGTGCACTGTGTTAGGGGAAGTAGGAAGATGTGCCGACCCATTTTGGGAAAAGAGAAAATATGCAAAGTGCAGGTATCCTCCGACTGGAGAGTGCTTCCTTCGTGCTCCTGAGGATGGCAGGTGTGTGCTGCCAGGCACCTCAGCTTGGAACAGATCTCTGCCCTTATGCTCTCGTGCATGCTGCCCATTCTCCTAGGCGGTCTGGAATGAATTGTTTTCTTCCACTTCCTCAGTGTAGAACGTGTTCGTACTACAGTTGTCCTCAGCCTGAAACTTGTTTCTTCCAGTCATTCTAAATGTCAAGTCCTGGCTGGCTCCGGTTTTCATGCCCACGGATTGATGTGTCATGTTCTACTAAGCCAGAAATGCTGTCTTGGAGTCCTCACCTCCCACTGTCCCAATTCAGGAAGCCATGGATCTGGTGATGCCCCTGTAGGCTAAATTGTTTGTGATTGTCAGTTGTGACACTGAGAAAATTGTACTTGCAGGGGTAATGAGGTTGTTGTGGGGATGAATGGGTGATGAGTGTAGGGAGTGGACCAGGTTGGGCTTTGCCCTAGACTGTGAGTATCAGCCTCCCTGCATGTGCACTCTGTCAGGGCCAACATCTCTGCAGTCGGAAGATGTGACAACCTGTTTTGGAAAAGAGGAAATATGCAGAATGCAGCAACCTCCGGCTGGAGAGTGCTTCCTCTGGACTCCTGAATATGGCAGGTGTGTGCTGCCAGGCACCTCAGCATGGAACAGAGCTCTGCCCTCATGCTCTAGTACATGCTTCTTGTTCTCCTCCATGGTCTGGAATGAAGTGATTTATTCCCTGTCCTCAGTCTTGAAAGTGTTCCTCCTCCAGTTGCCCTCAGCCTGAAACCTCTGTCTTCCAGCCCTCTTCAATATCAAGTCGTGGCTGGCACTGCCTGCAATCCCTCTCCTTCTGCTGACTTCAGCAGAGAGTGCAGCTAGTGTATCTCATCTTAGTTCTGAATGACTCTGGCTCTGGTCTCCAGGGAATAGATATCATCTATTCAGAGTGTGTTAAGCGTTGAAGCTACCCAGTGTAGCTGTGGTCGGGAAGGTAAATGTATGGCGGAGCCTCCTCTATCACGGATTCACTGTTTCTACTCTTGCTCAGCAAGCAATACAGAAGTACCACTTCCCACCTGGGCGTGTAATGTACCTTCTCCAGCTCTACTGAGGAAGGTGAGTGTCATTTTCCTTTTCTGCAGCATACAATCTAATTTTTTCCTCTTTGCTGTGCCTGACTCAGGTCTCTTCCATTTCAGAAGCAGGTATTGACCTTGGCAGTCTGCCATCTTGGTGGTGGGATTGGTCCTTTCAAGCTCCTGGGCAGGGTTTCTGTCTATCAGGCTTGGCCCAGGATGTAGTCCTCGAGCAACAGAGCTACTTAACACATTGTCGTTCTCCTGGTGTCTTCTACAACCTTCTTCAAAATGAGATCCAACAACTTTACTGGTTTCACAGCATATTTTCTGGAGATCTACTCTGCAGGATATCCATGTGAAGAATCTACTCATCATTGCATGGGTGTTCCCCAATCTTCTTCAAAAATAGACTGTATGTATCTGTGGATTCCTCGTTATGAAATGCCTCCAAATCCCCTTCTCAGGGAATTGTCTAACAGGCATGTAATCCTCTCTCAGAATATTTGTTTTCTCCTCAGAGAGATTAAGCTTTAACTGCCTTCTTTTCATCACTTATTTCCCTTCCCAAGATGTAACCATTCTTTTCTAGTTGTCCTTAGATTGGAATCCACCAGGTTGATAACAGAAGATTCCAATTCATAGCCAAGGCATGGAGAAGGGTTTGTGAGATTTATCTGCAATTGTCCACAAAATCTCAAAGTGTATATGTAGCTCAAGTGGTACAGTGGTAATCTTGAGTGAAAAAAGTCATTGGGAGGGACCTAGCCCCAAGTTCAAATACTAGTATTGACAAAGAACCAGAAAACAAATAATGGAGACTTAAACCATCTATTTTCAGCCTTCAACAGCTACATCTGCATTTCCTGTTTTCTTTCTTTTTTTTATTTTATTGCCAGTGCTGTGCCTTGGACTCAGGGCCAGAGCACTGTCCCTGGCTTCTTTTTGCTCAAGACTAGCACTCTGCCACTTGAGCCACAGTGTCACTTCTAGCCGTTTTCAATATATGTAGTGCTGGGGAAATAAAACACAAGGCTTCATGTATATTAGTCAAGCTTTCTTGCCACATGGCCATATTCCCAGCCCACTTGAATGATGATATCTAAATGTGTCTATTCCTTCTCCTCAATTGAGATGGGACACCTTGGTTTCCATGTTTCATGAGATGCATAATTTGCAGGACTTTTCTGCATGTTATCCATCTCTTTCAACTGTGCTAATCATGCTAGTTATCCTGAGAAGATCCTTCAGTTTGTTTGCTAAGGACTTCTGCCATTCTTAGCAACGAATGTCTCCTACATTTGTCCTCACTGTGAAGGCTTTGACTCAAGCACTAGTAGGCATGATATACATGTCTTCCCATGCAGCTGTTGATGGAATGAGTATAATCATGGAACTCTTATTCTCTAGCACATGGCTACTCAGGGCAGCTCTCCATGAAATGTGTCTGTCAGCCTTCCCAAATATGGAACATCTCAGGTTTAGCTTTTGTGCACATATCTAGTCTACTCCTGTACTGCCCTGATTCCACATCTTCTGCTCACCTCAGTGCAAGGAGAATATCCAGTGAAATTCCCTTCAGCATGAAATCCATGTGAACCTTCTTTCCAGGGAATGGAGTGTCTATATTGTAATTCTCCTTAGCACTGGCCTGATCTAATCCAGTCTGCCCCAGGAAGGTTTCATTTTGATGTCTCTGTAAGATCACTCCTATTTGTTTGCTCTGTTCTTCTCTTGACATTTGTCCTTTCTTTCTCTCTTGAAAGCATGGAATTGATTTCTTCAGTGTGTCTTCAACCTGGCGTCCATTCACTTACGGTTCTTCATACATTTCTTCTCAAAATGTACCCTAAAAGAACTCGGTGTGCAGAAATCTCTTTAGTATAGAGTGATGTCCTGTAGTCTTCAGGATAGAAACAAAGTCCCCGTGGACTCATCAGTATGATATCAATCTAACCACTTTTCTCAAGGAGGACAGTCTTGAGTAGACATGGAATATACTCAGATGATTTGTGCAATCTTAAAAAGGTAAGTGTTCACTTAGGGTATCTATCTCATGAACTCATGACTTTTTCCCTTCCAAGGATGAAACTAATCTTTCCCATCTCTCCTCAGATTGGATTCCATCATCTGAGTTTGAGATCAGAGGATCCTGATACAAAGTCAGTCAGTGCAGAAAAAAATTGGTGAGCCTTATCTGAAATTACCCTCCAAAAATCTGCAAAAGTTGAGCTATGGCTCTAGTAGCAGGAAAAGTAGCTAACCAAATTCCAAACAGCCTAATCGGGTAGATTAATCATCCCTTCTCAGCCTGAAAATGCCTATATTTAGACTCAGCAAATTTCCTTGCCTCACCAGAAACATGTTTAGATTTTTTACTCAGGGCACATGAGTTGTCTCCCATTTCCCTTTTGGCTTGAGGTGCATTAACTGCAGGTTTTCTCGGAATGTAACTCATTTCTTTCAACTCTGCTAGTGAAGATAGGAGGCAAATGTTTTCTGCCCTTCTCAGCAATGAATGTTTCCTACCTGTGTCCTTGGAAAGCTTTGATTCCAGCTTGTTAGGCATGGTATATCTACCTTCCAATTCCCTGTGGATGGAGTGAGTTTCAGCATGAAGTATTTCCTCTCTGCAGCTGTACACATTGAGTTCTTCATTGATTGTGACCCTGGCATATCGATACAGAGGGCACCTCCCCATGGAATGTGTACCTCACTCTCCCTGAATACGGAATGTCTCTGCCACAGTCTCTGAACTTGGGAGTTTTCGCCTGTAACTTGGGACAAGATGTAATGTGATTCCTGCAACTCTCCTCAGAATGGAAAGTGCTTCATCTATCCTCCTGAGCATGGAAGGTGTGTGCTGCCAGTCGTCTCACCATGTAATGGCGCTCTTCCATCCTTGCTCATGAGGAATGTACATATTCTGTCTTTCTTCAGCATGTAATAGGGATTTATTTTTTTTAAGATTATTTGCTATCCATACATATAAAAGCCAATATATATTAAACACTATATACCAGACATGGTCTAAATTCCTGATCTTTATCATCTTAGGAAGAAGGATCATGAGAACAAGTTTCTATCACAACATTTAATGATGAACAAACCAAGATACAAAAAATAATGGAAGCCAGGACAGCCCAAATGACAAATTCAGTGACTCTGGTTCTCTCCCTCGCTATGAAAACTATAAAACATAGCATATTATTAAGCAAGAACCACCACCACAATTTTTGATAGCATTTATGATATATACGTAATGTCTATAGTGTTTTATTTTTTATTGTTCCTATGAAGATGGTTTCAGCAGGGTTACAGTTACAAAATTCAGATAAAGAGTAGATTTCTTTTTGCTCAATGCCAACCCGTCCTTAACTCTCTCCCATTTTTTTCCTTCAGTCCTTACCCTGGAGTTAGATAGTTGATTTTCATCATAGTTTCTAATTACTATTACAGCTTCTTTTATACACATTGAGTATTATTGCTCTAATAAAATATTTTCAAAGTCTAACACAAAAGGAAACTTTAGTTGTTTTAACCTTACTCTTATGGATTAACCAATTTCAGATTACATAACAAACAATAGAATTTCTGAGTTTTCATCAAACATTGCTGTCAGTGATGATACATTCCTACATAAGCTGCAGAATGTATAGCTTCTACCCTGAAATTTTCATTGCTTGGTTTTGATTCTTCTCATGTCTATTTTTTATATTGAATCAACCATATTTAAGGTTGACAGAGGAGGGAGTTATGTATTCTATGCTTCCTTTCCTCTGCCTACCGATATACAGCTATTCCCATATCAAGATTGAACTCCTTCTAATCATTTTCAAAACACACTCTTGTATCCGTAAGACCATTTTAAAATAAGCTTCAAACTACAGAGGCAATAAACTTCTCTCACTGTTATCATATCTGCTTTTCTGTTTATACGTAGCTACATTCCAATTCTATTTTATATTTTAATTCCATTTTGTATTTTAATCACAGTTGAAAAGGACTCTGGCAATTTCCACTTGCCAGACTGTCTTTTGTTATTCCTTTCTACTATGTCAGTGTAGATATTTGTCTTTGTGGCATAAGTGTGAAATTCTCCTCACAGTAGAATTCATGTCCAACAAACTGTCTGTATTTGTCCCAGTCTATATCAATTTCCTCAACACTGAGAAACACAATATAATTTTTGTGTGTCCCACCTCAATTTCAATTATATATGATTCCAATCATTGGAAAGCTGTCTTATAAGCCTAGATGCTATTGGTATTTTCTTGGACCAAGAACCTGATATTCCTCTTCCCCACTTTTATATTGAAATGGAACTTTGTCCTCAACCTGACTGCAAAGTAATGTAGGTGTCTAGATGCTCCCTCACCAGACTGAGATTGATTCAAAGTTTTTCTTCTTCTAATAACATTTCAGTGTGAGGATACTTAAAAGAAGTTTTTGTGCAAATGACATGAATGTAAAGTTTTTGTGCATATTAGCTACAGTATCAAATTGAATATAGTTTTGAAAATGTATGTAAATTCCTCAGTTGAGACTTACTGCTGAATATTATCTGACAGGAATCATTTGATGAGGAGTAGAATTAATAATAAGCAAATACTAAACAATAGTATGTGGAGGCAGGGTATATTTTGTAGGAACTCCCTTCAAGGCCCCGGTACTTCCTTATTTCTCAGGCCATAGATGAGGGGGTTCCGTGCTGAGATTACTGTTGTGTAGAAAGAAGAGAGGGTGTTGTTCTGTTTGTGACTATGAAGGAAATGGGAAGGACATACATGACTATGACAGGCCCATAACACATCCCAACTACAGCCAGGTGAGAAGAGCAGGTGACAACAACTTTCTTTATATCCTTCATTTGAGGGGAGGAATTAGTGTGTAAGATGTCAGAATGGAAGAAAGAGGGTAATCAGTAACATCGAACCTATCATACAAAGTGTATGTACCATATTCTAGGTTACTCAGTGAGGCAATGATCTGTGATGTGGTCACTATAATTCAAAGGACTCTTGGTCTGACTAATATCATTTAGTTCAGAGGATAACAAATGTCCACATCCTTGTCATAAGATACAAATGCTAGACAGAGAACTTCTGCCCCACATCCATCAGTTCCAGGAATTCTGAATTGCATAGCTTCAAAAAGAGATGGAATTTTTTCCATGCAAGATGTCTGTGGTGTTTGTGGGGGTGAAACTTGATGTGAGGATTGGAGAACTATCTATGGAGATGTGTGCGGACAAAAGGAGCCTTATGTCCTTGGGATAATGAGGACCAACCATTAGAGGGCTGTGATGATGGTACACGGCAATTCAGAAAGTCTACCATCTCTCAGAATACCTTGCAAGTTGAAACCACATTCAGAGCTACATTTTGTGTGATCTCTCTAGTCGTATAAAACCAGAAATGTAGAAGAAGCCTTACTCAGGGATTTAAGCCAATATTTGGATGGACTCAGTAGGTTAACTGAAAGAAATGTTGTGGAATATCTGTATTCCCTATGTTTTTATTTGCATTCTGATTTTCTGAATGTTTTCGGTGAATTAGAGTGATATTTGAGTTAAGTGGCTTATACCCATGTTGATTATGACTAACCATTAAGTTTATCCTATATATAAATCACTGAATAGAATACACTTGGGCACATATCTTCATGGAGACAGAAAAACATTGCGTAGATCAAAATAAAAATCAGCATTATTTAAAAATTGAATCATTTTCATGCTTAAAATCTACTTGGGGGACTGGGCATATGGATTTGTGGCAAGAGTGCTTGCCTTGTATACATGAAGCCCTAGGTTTGATTCCTCAGCACCACATATATAGAAAAGGCCAGAAGTGGCACTATGGCACAATTTGGCAGAGAGCTAGCCTTGAACAAAAAGAAGCCAGGGACAGTACTCAGGGAACTCAGGGACAGCCCTGAGTTCAAGCACCAGGACTGGCATTAGAACTAGGAAAATGAAAGAGAATACCAAAATCGAGAGACACGGGATAAAAAGACAAACGACTACAAAAGCAATACTTGCAAAACTGTTTGGTGTAAATCAACTGAACAACTCATGGGAGTACAAGGAGAGGGAGAGAGATGAGGGGGGAATGAGGGAGGAGGTAACAAACAGTACAAGAAATGTATCCAATGCCTAACGTATGAAACTGTAACCTCTCTGTACATCAGTTTGATAATAAAAATTGACAAACTAAAAAAAGAACAAACAAAAAAAAACATAGCTTTATTTTTTAGAGTATGAAAAACAAATAGCAAAACAATTTGAATATACGGTAGTGCTATGAGCATTTGTCCAGAAAAGACTCCCAACATCTCAAGAGCAGTATACATAAACCAAGATGTAATCCATTAGATTTAAACATGTCTAGAGTAGCTCATCAATAGCTGGGAGTCACTGTGACCTGCATCACCGAATTGTATCCAACCTATGCAAAACTGAGTTCTTGATAACTGACTATTACGGCTCCTCAGTAACAAGCTTGGATAAGGCATATCAAACCTAAAAGACATGCAATTGCTCAAGAAACATAGGTTGCATGAAATTGCCTTGCAAATTCTTGGGTGCCAACAGTTAATCTGATGCCAATTAAAATACAACTATAGCCTCCCTGAATATAGAATATCACATTCCAGCCTCTGTGAACATGAAGATGTCTCCCCCAGTTTGGGACGAGATGTGATGTGATTCCTCCAGCTCTCCTCAAAATGGAAAGTGTCACCTCCATTTCCGGAACATGGAAGGTGTATACTGCTGAGCGTCTCAAAATGGAATGGATCATTCTCTAGCTTTGCTCAAAGAAACATGCCTGTTCTCTGTCCCCTGAGCAAGGATAGATTTTCTTTGTCCTCAGCTTGGAAAGTGTCTACTGCAGATGTCTTCATCCTGAAGTACATGTACTCTAGCTCTCCTCAGGGTGAATTTATTTCTTCCAGATCTGAGGAAGGTAAATGTCAAGTCTAAGCTTGTTCTGCCTGGATCCATCTCCTTCTGCTCACTCGGTGCAAAGAGTACATATATTATTATCATCTTAACATGATATCCAGAGGAACTGAGTGTATATGTGCTAATTTTCCTTAGGATTGAAGCCTTTTGGTTTATCTCTCCCTAGGAAGTTAGGTGTCATTTTGTTGTTTATCATGATGTCATATTTGTTTTCTCTCTTCTTCTCCTGAGGTTTTTTTATTTCTCTTCTCAGATCATGGGCTAGATTTCTTCTCTCTCCCTTAAACATGTGATCTGTTCATTTGAGCTCCTTCACAGAATATATGTCTTCTCCAGACCTACTATGCCAGGAATCTGTGTGCAGATAGCTAAACAACATAGCATGAGACTCCTGTAGTCTTCAACATAGAGCCAATGTCTCTATACGATCTAAGTATGAAATCCGTTTATCAGCTCTACTCAGTGAAGAATGTGTTTACTTACCATGGAATATATTTTCAGATTAATTGAGTTTTTCTCACAGAGGTAAGTGTTAACATGGGGTCTCTTTATTATGAACTATTCCTTCTTTCCCCTTCCCAGAATGAATCCAATTTTTGCAATCTATCCTCAGGTTGGAATCCATCTGATCAGAATGAGATCAGAAGATCTTGGTTCCAAGACAGCTTGTGCAGAGAAGTTTGTGATGCTGATGTGCAAATAAGCTGGAAGTGAATCAGACCTCAAGTGGTAGAGCATTAGCCTTGAGTAAAAAAGCTCAGGGATAGTGCTCAGGCCCTGTGTTCAAGACCTGTCACCTGCACAAACAGAAGAAAACCAAAACTGAACCAAAACACAGAATGGAGTGAGACTTGAGCATCTCTCTCAGTCTGCAATGCCTTTATTTGATCTGTCCTCTTAAAAGAAGGTATCTCAATTAGTTTTCCTCAGCAAGAAATGTGTACTATCTTTTTCCTGAGTAGAGATGTGTCTTTTCCTCTTCCAATGAGATGCGTTGCCTACAGGTCTTTTCTTCATGCAATCCTTCTCTTTCATGTCAGGTCATCAAGTTAGATTTCCTTTGAACTATCCATCAGAATGTATGTTTCCTGTATTTGTCCTAAATGAGGAAGGCTTTGATTTCTGTTCCAGTAGGCATTGAACCCAAGTATTCAGTTGCCCTGTGTATCGAGTGGGGTCATCATGGAGTATTTCTTCTCCAGCACGTTGGCCATGGACTCTATGTCTCCAGCAGTTGTGATCCTGGCATATGGGTACTCAGCACTATGTGTCTCTCAACATCTGCAGGCATGATGTATCTCAGGTACAGCATTTGTAAACAGGGTGCATGTCTCCTCAAATTGGGGCAGTATTTAAATTGCCTCTTGTAACTCTCCTAAGAATGGACAGTGTCTCCTCCATCCTCCAGAGCATGAAAGGTGTGATGCCAAGTGTTTCACCAATGACTAAATCTCTTCCAGCCTTTCTCATGTGGAAAGTCCCTTTTCTGTCTCCCCAGAGCAAGGAATGGATTTTCTTTGGCTGCATTCAGTCAGAAAAAAGCATTGACTCCAGTTTTCCTGTGCCTGAAGTGCATGTCTTTTAGTTTTCGTCAGGATGGATCTACTTCTTCCAAATATGCAAATGGAAAATATCAGGTCTAGGCTCATATTGGCAAGAAGCAATCTCCTTCAGACCCCAAGAAATTGCACCACTAGTTTAATTCTCCTTAGCTCAAATGTGTCTATTGCTCGATAGGGAGGGAACAGCACACATGTATTCCATTCTCCCATTGTTCAAACCATCTAGTGTGGCTCTGGTCAGCAAGGTGAATATGTAGTTCAGGTGACTTTCTCAGGAATCCACCTGTCCCCTTCTGTTAAGGATGGAATGGATATATGCTCCCCTCCACAACTGTTCTCGTAGGCATGGAATTTGTGTCTTCCAGCTCTTCTCAGGAAAGTGAGTGTTATTTTGCTTTTTCTTAGCACAAAATCATATTCTTTGCTCTTTTCCCTTGTCATTTTTTCTCTCATTCTCTTTTTAGACATTTGAAGTCATTGTGGACTCTCTCTCGAATTCCCCTCGCTTTGGGGGGAAGGGGCTTGTCCGCCCCTTCCTGGGTGGTCCATTACCGCTCTCGAGGGAGCGATGGCCACGGGTAGCCTTGGTGGCGTGTGGTCGCAGGGTGCCCCAAAGCCGCCAAGAACGACAGTGGCGCGTGGGTCCCTGGAGAAAACCTCTAGGGCTTCTGTTTATTCAAATGAGGAACCTCCCAGATATACTCCAAAGGCAGGCACAAGAGAGGGGCCCCTGATTGGTCCCAAGGAGCTGTCCCTCAAGTGATGTCAGACTTCCTTCTCTTCCTGTTAAAGACAGGAAGGGGAGGGACAGGCTGAGATCAGCTGTGGCCCCTTAAAGGTGCAGCTGACCCCAACAAATGATTTCTTCAGATCCTCCCCTCCATAGGATTTATCCTTATGACCGCCTTCACAGGATTTAAGTTTTTCCAGCTGTACTTGACATGAAATTTACTGGCAGCTACCCGTTCGGGCATGGATCTATTCTAGTCTCCTGCAAAATAGGAGGGATGTCCCTGGTACCCTTAGTATGCAGTGCATAGGAAGGAGGTATTGTGTTACCATGTAATAATCTCTCAGCTTTGTTATGATCTACTCAGATTTCATTTTCAGAAAGATCAGTATATGCTTGAGCATTCTTCAGTGTGGAATCTTTCTTTAACATTTTACCCTTGGTTGCAGTACTTTTCCTCTAGAAGTTTTTAGCAAGAAATGTGTGGATTCCAGCTCTCTCCCTCAAGCAGTGTACCAACTGTAGACTTCCCTAGGTAGGATCCATGTTATCTGGATGTTACCATGGCTGGTGTTGAAGGCAACGTGTGTGTCCTCTCTAGTCTTGGTCAGCCTGGAGTCTGTCTGGTAAGAGTGATCCTTGTCCTCGAATATGTGTGCTGCAGCTCTGGTCAGCCTGGATCTTGTGCAGGTCCTCCACATGGGCAGAGAATGGATGTGTCCACTGATACTGTGTCATCTTGATCTCCTCCCCAGGGAAATATGTTACTCCTCCTCCTTCTCTTGGCATGAAATGCATGCCCACGTGTTCAGTGTGGAAAGTATATTTTCCACCTTCACAAAGCATGAAATGCATTTCATGCAGTCCATTTGAGAATGCATGTCAAGCACCAATGATTTCTACCTGTAATCCTATTTACTCAGGAAGCTAAGACCTGAGCATCTCTATTCTAAACCCGCTTCTGCATGATAGACTGTTGAGAGTTTTATCTGAAATTATCCGCCAAAAAGCTGCAAGTGGAGCGGTGTCTCAAGTGGTAGAGTGCTATCCTTGATGCTTTGACTTGGCAAGGTAGTCATAAAACCCATAAACACAACGCCCAAACCCAGAATTCAGTGAGAAATATCCTTCACTACTCAGCCCCTATTTAGGTTCTCATTGTGTCAAGGAATCTAATTTAGCTTGCTTCAGCAGGAAATTTGTCAGATTCTCAGCAGAGATGAGACTTCAGTTTCCAACACTGGACATGTTGAATATGTCTTCTCCATTGTTGGACATGTGGATTATGTCTCCTCAAGGGTTGTGCATGTGGAATATGTTTCTTCTAGTTTTTCGGATGTTCAATATGTCTCCATGTTTTTTGGCAAGTGGAAAAATCCTATCCAATTTTGGGCAGTTAGAAGATGTCTCATCATATTTTGAGCATGTGAAATATATGTCCTTCAGTATTATCTCGGTGTAATATGCTTTCTCCAGAATTGAGCATGTGGAATAATTTCTTCAAGTTTTTGACATGTTGAAATTGGTCTCAACCAATTTTGCACATGTGGAATGTGTCTCCTTCCGTTTTTGCCATGTGGAAATGTCTCCTCCCATTTTGGGCACATGGATTAACTCTCCTCCAATTTTGAGCATGTGGGAGATGTCTCATGCACTTTGGTCATGTGGAAGATGTCTCCTATTGTTTGGGGCATGTGGAGTATTTCTCTTCCAATTTTAGAACTGTGGAATATGTGTCCTTCAGATTGCACATGTGGAATATGCCTCCTCCACAATTGCTAGCATGTGGAATGTATGTCCTCCAATTTTGGGTATGTGAAATATATTTCTGTCAGTTAAGGGCATATGCAAGATGTTGCCTCCAGTTTTGGTCTTGTGCAAGATATGTCCTACAGTTCTGCCCATGTAGAATAGGTTTGCCGCAGTTTGGGGCATGCAGATTATGTCTCCTCCAGTTTTTGGCATGTGGAATATATCTCTTACAGTGAGAGCATGTGGAATATGTCTCCTCCAGTTTTGGTCATATGTTTGGTGTCTCCTCATATTTTGGGCACGTGAAGTTACCTTTTCCTGTTTTGATCATGTAGACTATGTCTCCAACTTTACACATGTGAAAGATGTTTCCTCCAGTTTTGGCATGTGAAATATATCTTCTTCAGTTTTGGGCATGTTGATGAAGTCTCATTCAGTGTGGGTGCATGGAATGCATTACCTCCAGCTTTTGGCCTATGGAATATATCTCCTCCAGTTTTTGGCATGTAAAATATATGTATCCTCCATTTTTCAGCAAGTGGAATATATGTCTTTCAATTCTGGGTGTGCAGAATATGTCTCCTCCAGTTTTGGTTGTGTTTAAGATGTCTCCTCTAATTTTGGGCACATGAAGATGTCTTCTTCCGTTTTGGGCATGTGAGTATGTGTCAGTTATTGGCATTTGGAATATGTCTGCTCCAATGTGGGTGGAACATGCCTATTTCAGTTGTGAATATGGAATAAATGTCCTCCAATTTGGGGCACGTGCAAGATGTCTTCTCCAGTTTGGGGAATGTGGAGGATGTCTCCTCTAATTTGTGCATGTGGAATATGTCCCTTAGGGTTTTAAGAGCGTAGGATATGTTTCTTTCATTTTTCTGCATGTGGAAGGTACCTCTGTTGTTTTTGGCAATTGGAATGTGTCTTATCCACTTGTGTGGAAGGTGTTTCCTCCAGGTCGGGCATGTAGAATATGTCTCTTCTTGATTTCAGCATGTGGGATACTACATCTTCTCCAGTTTTGGCTCTGTGGAATATATCTCTTCCAGTTTATGGAACATGGCTTATATGTGTTCCAATTTGGGCACGTGGAATATGTCTCCATCAGTTTTGGGCAAGTGGAAGACGTCTTCTGCAGCATTTGGCATGTGGAATACATATGGTCCAGTTTGGGGCATGATGAAGATGTGTCCTCAAATTTTGAGCATGTGGAATATGTCTCCTCCAGTTTTGGACATTGGTAATATGTCTCCTCCAGGTTTGTGCATATGGAATATGTTTCCTCTTGTGGGCATGTGGAATGAGTCTCCTCTACTTTTGGCCATGTGGAAGATATTTCCTGCAGGTTTGTGAATATGGAAGATATCTATTCCTATTTAGGCCTATGGAACATGCTTCCTCCAGTTTGGGTATATGGAAGATGTCTCGTGCACTTTCCAGCATGTGGAATCTGTATCTTCCTTTTGGAGCATGTAGAAGATGTATTCTCCAGTTTTCAGCATGTGTAAGATTTCTCCTCCAGGTTTATACATGTGGAATATGTGTCTTCCAGTATTCTTCATGTGTATTAATACTATTCCATTTTTGCACATGTGTATTATTTCTCCTTCAGTTTTTGACATAGGGAATACATGTCCTCCAATGTTAGGTATGTGGAATTTGCCTCCAACTGAGGGCATGTGGAAGACGTCTCCTCCAGTGTTGGCCATGTGAATGATTCCTCCTCAACTTTTGAACTTATGGAAGATGTCTACATCAAATTTGAACATGTGGAATATGTCTCCTCCAGTTTTTGGCATAGGAATATATGTCCTCCAATTTGGGGTGTGTGGAAGATGTCTCCTCCTGTTTGGGTCATGTGGAATATGTCACTTGCATTTTTCAGCCTTTGGAATATATGTCATTTTTTGTCATGTGGCATATGTCTCCTAATTTAGGGCATATGGAATATGTCTCCTCCAATTTTGGTTATGTGTAAGATGCCTCCTTGAATTTTGGGCATATGGAAGGTGTCTTCTCTAGTGGATGCGTGGAATATGTCCCTCTCAGTTTTTGGCATTTACAATAGGTCCCCTCCAACTTTGTGCTTGTGGAATAAGTCTTATCTAGTTTGGGGATGTGCAATAAACTTCCAATATGAGTATATTGATGATGTCCACTCCAGTTTTGGAAATGCAGTAGATTTCTACTCTATCGTTTTGCCTGTGGAATATGTCTCTTCCAGTTTTGTGCATGTAGAATATTTATTTTCCATTTTGGGCATGTGGAATATGTGTCCTCCAGTTTTGACCATGTGGAAGATGTCTCCTAAATATTTGTGCATGTGGAATATATATCCTTAGGTTTTGGAAAGAGAGCATATATGTCTTCGCGGTTTGTGCTTGTGGAATAGGTTTCTTTCGGTTTTCAGCATATGGAATGCATCTTCTCCAATTTTGTGCATGTGGAATGTGTCTCCTGAACTTTGAGGCAGGAAGAAAATGCCTGATCTATGTTTGTTTGTGTGGAACATATTTCCTCCAGTTTTGGACACCGGAATATGTCTTCTGCAAGTTGTACTTGTGGAATAGTTCTCTTCCAGCTTGACCATGTGGAAGATAGCTTCCTTATGTTTGTGCATATGGAATATATGTCCTCCAGTTTTGGAAATACAGAATGTCTCTTCCAGTTTTGTGCATGTGGAATATGTCGTCTCCGGTTTTCAAACTATGGAATAAATCTCCAATTTTGTGCATATGGAATATGTATCCTCCATTTTTGTGCACATAGAAGATCTCTTTTCCAGTTTCTCGCATGTGGATGATGCCTTCTCCAATTTTGAGAATGTGGAATTTGGTTTTTTTGGCGTGTGGAATCTCTTCACCAATGTTGGGCAGGTTGAAAATACCTGCTCTTTTGGGGGCATGTGGAATATAGTTCGTCTAGTTTTGAACACGTGGAAGATGTCTCCTCCATGTTTGGGCATGTAGAATATATATCTTCCAGTTTGGGGCATGGGGAATATATTTCCTCCCATAATGGTCTTGAGGAATATATCCTCTCCAATTTGGGCACGTGGAAGATGTCTCATCCAGGTTTGTGCATGTGGAATATATCTTCCAGTTTTCAGTGTGGAATATATGTGCTTCTGTTTGGGGACAATGGAATATCTCTTCCAGTTTGGGGCAAGTGGAACATGTCTCATCCAGGTTTGTTACTATGGAATATAACTTTTCCATTTTTCAGCCTATGGAATATATGTGCTTCAGTTTTGGGATTGTGGAATATGTCTCTTCTACTTTTAGGCATGTGGGATCCATCTCCTCCTTTTTTTGGACATGTACACTATATCTCCTTCAATATTGGGCATCTGGAATCATATCCATATGTTTCAGGAATGTGGAATATGTCTCCTCCAGTTTAGGACATGTGGGATATGTCTCCCATTTGGGGCATGTGGAATACGTCTGTTTGGGGCCAGAGGACCATGTTTCCCTTCAGTTTGGGTTATGTCAATGTTGTCTCCTCCAGTTTGGGCTTGTCATAGATGTCACCTCCAGGTTTTGACATACAGAAGATATCGTCTCCAGTTTGGGCCTGTGGAAGATTTCTTCTCCAGTGTTGTATATATGCAATATGTCTCCTCCAGTCTTGGGCATGTGGAAGATATCTCCTCCAGTTTCCAGCTTGTGGAAGATGTCTCCTCTGGTTTCCATTTTGTGGAAGAAGTATGCTTAGGTTGGGGGCATGCAAAATGTATTTCCTCCCCTTCTGGACACTTGAAATATGTATCCTTCAGGTGTGGGTCAGGTCTCCTAAGTTCAGTACATTCCTTCTCCATTGTCATGGGCATGAAATGTTTGGACTTCAGGTTGTCTCCGCTGAATAGGCTTCTCTAGCCTTCTTCATGTGGAATTCGTACGATGTAGTAGCGCTCAGCTTGAAATGTGTCTAGTCTAGTTCACTGCATAAAATCTATTACTACCAGCACTCTTAAAGAAAGATTCCATTGATCCCAGTTCTTGTTAGAATGGGCAATGTCAAGGCCATGTTTGTCCAGACTGAAGTCCATCTCCATTTGCTCACTCCATCAAGGAATATGTCCACTCCAATTTTTTTAATCATGGGATATGTCTGCCAAGTATCTGGAGAGCAGGAAATGGATATGTTCAGTGTTCTCCAGCTTAACTACCATGGATCCAGGTCTCTGCAGGAAGGTAAAGGTTAGATAATTTTTTTAGAGAAAGTATTTCCCACTCTCCTTAGCATGGGAATCATGTGCTCCTGTTTCTCCTTGGCATGGAATGCATCTATTCCAGCTCTCCTCAGGAAGGTGAGCAATATTTGGAGTAAGCATTTCTTAGCATGGAACTATGTCCTTCCTGTATCCTTATGCAGGAAAATGATCTTTTCAGTCTGTCTGCTACTTGGACTATGTTCTTGAGTTCATTCATCATCGTCTATGTCTACCCCATCTCTCTGCAGGAAGGAATGAATCTAATGTCATTCTTGGTAGCATGGGAAACATGGAATGCAGCTCTCCTTAGGAGTAAGTATCATCTCCAGCTTTCCTCTTTATGTAAGCTCTCTACTGTAGCAGTGCTTAGACTGGAGTGAATCTGTCTAGGAATGTTCCTTACTTATAGAGTGCTTGCCTAGCATGCATGAAGCCCTGGTTTCAATACCTCAGTACCATATAAGCAGACAAAGCCAGAAGTGGTGCTCTGGCTCAAGGGGTAGATTGCTAGCCTTGAGCACTCTCGTGCTCAGGGCTGGCACCTGAGAGGCTCAGGGACAGAGACCAGGCCCTCAAGTCAAGGCCCAGGACTGACAAACAAAACAAAACAAAAAAAACTGTAGTGAACATAAAGTAATCCTCCTCATGTAGGTAATTAATGATTGTCCTCAGCATGGAATCCAACTCCAGTATGTGTACTTAGTATATACAATGTGTATACTGAAGTCTACTTCAACATAGAATCTGCCTCTCTTTCTTCTGCATATGATGAAATGTGGTGACTGCCGTAATTTGCAACAGGACACAAGATCTCTCCACGTTTCCTCCACTTGCAATGTCTATCATCCTGCTCCCTTCCCTGAGCAATTAATGTGTCTACTCCAGCTGTCCTGAGCAAGGAACGTACCTACTCTATGTCTCTTCATCATGTATCTGTGTCCATTGTCTTTTCCATTAGGAGCACACTGTTGCATCTCTCCTTAACCTGGAGTACATCTCCTCAGGTACTTCTTACTATGGTTTGTGTCTAGAGTAGTTCTCCTCTTCATAGTCAGTTTCTAATCTGCCCTCTGCTGGTTGGAATCTGCCTGCTGCATGTCTTCTTAGCTTGGAATGCATTGCTTTCAGCTCTCTTCATCCAGAGTGGCTCTTGATGAAGCTGAGGCTCTTAACATGGCATGTGTTTAAAGCAACTCTTGTCAGCGTTAAGTGTCAACTCTAGTATTCTTTACCTGGCTAGGTTAGCACACCTTGGGATGGAGTATATGTACTTCAGCTCTCCTCAGCATTGGATTTGTCAACTCCATTTCTACTCAAGATGGAATATGACTTTCCTCAGCATGGCATGCATGTGTTTTATCTCTCTTCATCAGGGAATGTGTCTATGTGACTTTTCTCAGCAGAGAATATGTCTTCTCGGTATCTCTGCAACATGGAATGTATCTCCTCCAGCTCTCTTCTACATGAAATGTATGTGCTCCAAGTTTTCTCATCCTGGAAAGCCTTTCCTATGGGTATGTTTAGAGTGAAATCCATCCATGTTCTGTAGAGCAAAGTGGATGTCTAGTCCAACACTGTGTGATTGGCCATCTTCTGCTCCCTTAGTATGGCATATATCTGCTCTTTCCTTGTAAATGTCTGTTCCTTCTTTTGTCACCATGGAAGTCTTTGGTTTCAGCTCTACTAGGTGTATTGATGGGTACACCTTTCCTAGTTCTCCTTATGATGTAGTGGGTCTCAGCATCTCTACAATGCCTAGAATTCTTTGACAGTACCTTTTCATGTAGTAGGTCTCTTCCAGTTGTGCTATGGAGTTAGCATATGTACTTGAGGAAACAACATGGAATATTTCTGATGTATCTTTCCTGAAGACCTGATCTTTTATTGGAACACAAGATGCTTCTCTAGTTTGTGTCACTGTGCATTGTATCCTCTTATTCTCGTATGAATGGAATAGGTCTATTCTGGTTTTTATCAGGCTGAAAAGCATCTCTTCCAGCTTTCCATGGATACAAAGAAAAGGAATTGCAGCTCTCTTTTGAGTAACTTGTCACCTGTTTTTGCATTCAACTTGATCAGTTTTCTGCTTATTTGAGTGCTTTCGTATTCCTATTATAGGGCCTGCAACCGTTTTGTTGTTGTTTTTAATTTAAAATTTATATTTCCATTATTCTGGATTGAGAGCCTCTAGCCTTCTATTGGCTCTTTAATTTATGTCAGGTACAGCAGAATTTGAGCCATGTCACATTGTGACATTTTGCTGTGTAATTGGAGAATTAATGAATTATTCTAGCTGTCTTTCAAAACATGATCCTAAGACTTTAGACCCCTGTGTAAGTGGAGATGGGAGCCATGTAGTAGCTTTGTGAGCCTTAAGTGAACTAGCTAAGGGAAATGACTTGATCTTGAATTGAATACCCAGAACTGTTACAGACACTCCTTCAGAAAGCTTCATTGTGGGTTGGTGGGTAAGCTGGAGGAGACTAGGGCGAGGGCCATTGTTCAAAGAGAAATGTATTCGTTACTTTACTTATGTACCCGTAACCCTTGTGTACATCATCTTTACAATAAAAAAGTCTCAGAGTAGCTAGGATCTCAGAGATGATACATCATGCCTGTTAATTCTTGTTATTGTTTTCCCATTTTTAATTTAAATTTTAATGCCTTGCCTAGGGCTTGAACTCAGATCAAGAGCACTGTCTCTGAGATATTTTTGCTCTATACTAGTAGTCTATCAACTGAAAAACTCCTCTTGCTGGCTTTTGTGGGTTAATTGGAGATAAGACTCAGGGTTTCTTGCTTGTGTGGCTTTGAACTATGATCCTCAGCTCTCAGTTTCCTGATTAGCTAGAAATACAACTTTGAGTTACCAATGTTGTGTTCATTCCTGTTAATCATTCTCGCATATGATTTTGTTCCATACGGTTTCAAAAGGCAAACTTCAAATCAGAAAGGGATGGGTTTCTGCAGAGATAGTTATGTGTGTAACCAATGTTGGGTTTTCCTCTCTCTAGTCTAAGGAGTACAGGCTGTTTCTTTTGTGTAGGCCATTGGTGCCACAGCCATGTGTGCCCTGTTTCTACCTCTGAGATATCAGTTTAGTGCAGCCAGAGTGTAGCAACTGGCACATTCTGTGTGCTCCAGGGAACAGTCCATGGGAAAGAAAGCAAGTTTTTGACGGCAGCCTGAATCCTGCCTGATTGTCCAAGGCTCCAAAGTCCCCTTTGGTGTGGCATAGCTTGCCCTCTTTCCTATATGTCCTGCTATGACCCTTTTCCCCTCCCAGCACACACATACCTCATTAGGAGGAATCCATTCAGCTTGGCTTCATTACTTACTTTAGTGACTATCAGTCCTGACATAAAGAGTAGATATCCTCTTTGCCAGCCTGGTCTCCTTTCTTTGTATTGAGGCCTCTCATTATTGCTGCAGCCTTTCCTCCAATTCTTCCCATGTGCCAGCCTTACAGCTCTACATGGGGTACCTGATACTAGTCTCCACCAAGCACCGCTGCTATGAAGGGCACTCTTCCCTGTTTATTGTTTTTGTCCAGGACACTCTGTGCATTTGGTTGCAGTTAACATATCAGCCTCTCTGGGCACTATCCATGATGTCTGTGTTCTGAGTAATTTCTTTGGCTCATGTAAAATCCCATGCATTTCTCTCAGAACACAGGATAGACATATAGTCTCCATCTTCTGTGTACCCAACGACCACTACTCATTGGCCCCCCTCCCTTTTCACTGTTTCATGGGACCCCAAGCAGAGTTGCAGTCAACTATGTATATTTGAGTGAGAACAGTCTTCCATGAATATTTTTGCATGGATAATTTGTGTATTCTTCCTTATTAGGGAATTTTATCTTCTAGGACGCTGAAGCAAGGATTCCATCTCTATCTCATTGGACTTCTAGTGTGTCATCCCACTTCAGTTTGCAAGAAGTCTTGATTAAGGTGGAGCCAGCAGATACTAGTCAGAAAGGGAAGGTGAGTCCTGATTCCACAATAAAGAGAATCTTCATGGTAACTCATACCGGGGCCTGCATCCACTGGAGCAGCATTGGAGGGACATACTAGATGAAGGATCCCCCGTCTCTGTTGACTCCATGGCTTCCCCGCCGTAAACAGTCAGAGTGCATTGAATTTTTGTGGGCATTTCACATCCCTTCATGGGATACTTTACACGCAAAGGCTCTCCTGAGGAATGTTTGCCATTCTCGCTGAGACCACTTTATTGCCAGGAAGACCCACTGTTTCCTCACTCCCATCCTTCCATCTTACACTCGCTCTCTTTTAAATTTTGTTTGAGAATACAAACCTCCCAAAGGCTGTTGTTGCACCGCTACTGCTTCATCTCACGTAGATCTGACACAGAACAGATAAGCAGTCACATATTACATTGAGAGGATTAAATTCTGAGGAAACTAGCAGTTATGTGATTTCATCATCCTGTGAACATTGTAGTCTGCCCACCTGCCCAAAAATTACAGCTGTAGCGTGGTGGGTTGTTATGTGGAGTTGCTTTTGCCTATGTGGCCCATCCTTGGCTGCACACAGGATTATGAGGTACAGGATTCCATAGGAATGTATGGATGAGTCAGACTTGGTCACATCCAGCATGGCCCCTGATCATCTTGCCCTGCCCTCCCCAAGGAGTGGGCTGGGGCTTCCTTGGCCTCCTGGATGGATTGAGCAAGATCCTCCTGACCTGGTGTCAGTCTCCATAAATCTCATTCTGGAAGGGATGATAATATAAGTCATTTGACGTTCAGGTACAATGTGTACTGATAACACCCTATCTAGAGAAACCATGGTAGGGACCATTCATCCTGCAACATCTAGTCTGATGCATTTCCTCCCTTTGTGCCCTTCTTTCAGATGGAACTCCATGTCACACACGTCTTTGGCTATGTCTTCTTCAGCACACGTTCACTATGCTGTTATTTTTAGTTGGCTTACCAGGAAGCTCAGATCATCACCACCATGAACATAGGTCCGCAGTTTCCATGATGACGTTCCTACCTCACCCCAGCCATCTTGTGAGGTTTACTGGTATTTAGTCAGTTCAGCTATTCAATGAGCAGCACTGAATCATTAATTCTTCCTAGCCATCCAGAAATTCTTTGAACTGATGTTCCTTAAGAGTTTCATTTCCATCAGTCTTTGGATTAGTAGTAAAATGTGATTTTGCAAGTCACATTGTAATAAGTATATTAAACTTGTATTTCACAGATGTTTCTGCCTTTTCTGTTTCTTCCATTTTGTGCCTTGAATATGACCTGTTCGTGTGTTTTGTTTTGTTTTGTGTGTGTGTGTGTGTGTGTGTGTGTGTGTGTGTGTGTGTGTGTGTGTTGGAGAGAGAAGAGAGAGAGAATGAGGACTGGGGTTTGAATTCAGGTCCTCACATTGTTGCTGGGGGTTTTCACCCAAGACTGTCCTTTACCACTTTAGTCTTACTTCCCCTTCTGACATTTTTCTGGTTAACTGGAGATAAGTAGATTATTATGTGATTTTTAGAAATGGGTTCACTTATGGCCTTCCAATCATGAGGAGTGAATATCTTGCTGCAGTTACTACAGAATAAAACATGCTTTCTTCTGCAAATCTGTGGCAGTTTTGTGACTACTACTATGTAGGTTCCTCTCAAATGAGAATGGGTAGTATTCATGTGGCCTTGTGCTTTGAGAATTTATGATTTGTGTCTAGGATTTGATCATAGTTTAGAAATGCCCGATGATTACATACTGACCTCATGGCTACAGAGTGTTGCTGCACTTTCTTGCAAGGGTAGGATGTATATTAGGCTGAGGTAGCACAATCTGGTGATGTCGATAAACCATTTCTAGTTCTCAGAGTGATTTGTTAAGAAACAAATAGGCCTTGTCCTACATGTCCCTGTCTCTCAGTATTGTTCCGCAAGGTGAAGCTCCAACTAGAGCTTCTGTCTTGAGGCAAATGATGAGCAATGATGTGTAAGGAGCATTTTTCTCCTGACCATATCACCTTGTCATATACTGGTTGGAAGTGTTTCAGCCTTCCCCATGTGGAAAGTGCTTGTTCTGGAGCTTTTCCAGATTTGCTTATGTGGATACTGCTTGTTATGTCTCTCCTTCTCAAGGAATGTTGTTACTTTGGTTGTCCTCAGCCCAGAAAGTGTCTACTCCAGTTTTCCTCCTCCTGAAACACCTATATTCCAGGTCTCTTCAGGGTGAATCTACTTCTTCCAGAGCTGATGAAGATAAATGTAAATTTTGGTTAGTACTGTTTAGAATCAATCTTCTATTCACCTTCACAAATAGTATAATACTCCTTAGCAAGGAATGCATCTGTTCCTGCTCTCCAATGAATCAAATACATACATCCCAATTCTTATTAGTGTTGGACCTATGTGGTCCATGTCTCCCAATGAAGGTAATGTTCACTTGAGATATCATGCTCTTGGAATCCTCATGGGATACATGAACACTGACTGTCATATTTGGCACAGAGGAAAATGTGTTTTCCTGTCAAGTGTCAAAGGCTACCATCTGCTCCAGGTAGCCCTCTCTGACTTTCATCAGGGAGTCCAATGTCCAGTTCAGGTGTGTTTATCATCATATCCATCAGTCTTAAGCATGGAATCTTTGTACAGCTGCCTTGCTCAGCTTGAGATCCATCTATGTCAGCTCTTCTCAGGAAGGTAAGTGTCATTTTGAGGTTTTTCTTGCACGAAATCGTATTTTCCTCTGACCTCTTCTTGACATTTGTCTTTTCTTTTTCTCCTCAGTTTATGGAATTGATGCCTTCAATCTCTTTCCAACAAGGGATCCATCACATGAGCTCCTTCACATGGTACATGCCTTCTCTACCTCAACTCCATATGGAATTCATCTACAGCATATCCACTCAGCATAGCATGGGTCTCGTTCAGTGTTCAACCTAGAGGCAGTGTCCTTGCAGCCTCCTGTCTGTATGAAATGCATGTAACTTCTCTTCTCAGCAAGAGATGTTTGGTGTTAATGTTCTCCCGAGAGAGGTAAATGTCAACTAAGTGTCTATATCATGAAGTTAGTACTTTTTTCCCCTTCCCAGAATGAAACTAATCTCTCCCATCTTTCTGCAGGTTGGAATCCGTCTTCTCAGGTTGATATCAGAGGATTTCAATTCCAAACTAGCCCATACTAACAAGTTAGTGAGACTTAATTGCCAACAAACTCCTTAATAAGAGATGGTGCTCCAGTGGTAGAGTGGTAGCCCTGAGCAAAAAATCTCATGGACAGTACTCAGATCTCGAGTTCAACCCAGGATCTGAAGAAACCAAAGTCAAATTCAAACTCTGAATGGAGTCACTTAACCTTCTCTTCTTAGCCAACTAGCTCTAGTGTGATATGAAGGTGTTTAAAATAGCTTGCCTCAGCACCAAATGTGTCTTATCCTTCCACTCAGAGGACATGGGTCTCTTCTGTTTTCTTGTTGCATTGGAGGAATTGCCTCACATCTTATCTACATGTAACCTTCCTCTTTCAGTTCTGATCCTCAAGGTAGATCTTCTCCTGTAAAGGATCCTACAGCATGGAGGCAACAGCTTTACCCTTCTCAGCCAGTAATGCTACTATATTTGTCCTAACTGTGGAAGGATTGGACTCCTGCTGTATTAAGCTAGTAATCCAAGTCCTCTACTTGCCCTGTGGATAGAAGTAGTATCAGCATGGACTACTTCTTCACCAGGAAATGTAGGCAGGGAGATCTTTGTCTCTGTCAATCATCGCTCTGGCATGTGGTTACTCAGGGTAACTTCTCATGAAATGTATCTCTGAGCCTCAGTAACTGTAGAATATCTCAGGTCCAGTTTTTGTGACTGTGGCAGATGCCCCTGCCAGTTTAGGGCAAGATGTAATGTGTGTCCTATAGCTCACCTCAGAATAGAAGGTGTCCCTTCCCTCAAGCTGAGCAAAGAAAGTGTGTGTTCCTGGGCATCTCTATGGAATAGACCGATGGAAAGTTCCCGTTCTCTTTACCCTGAACAAGGAGTGGATTTTCTTTGGCTCTCATTAGCCTGGACCGTGTTAACTCCAGTTGTTCTCAGCCCGAAGTGCATGTCTTCCAGCTGTCTTTCAGTGTGGGTCTATTTCTTCCTGATAAGTGCCAAGGCTCATATTGCCCTAAATCCATCTCCTTTTTCTCATCTGAGTGAAAGGAGTCAAACGCTGTGTAATTTTATAATTCTCTTTCTCTTGGAATCCATGTACAACTTCTCTCCAGTGAATAGAGAGCATATGCTCCAATTCTCCATAGTGTTGGACTCATCTAGCTCAGCTCTCTTCAGGAAGGTAAGTATCATTTTGTTGTCTGTTTAGAATGAAGTCGTATGTGTTTCCTGTATCTTTCATTGCATTTGCCCTTTCTTTCTTTCCTTACAGCATGGGGGTGATTTCTTCAGTGTTTCTTCCTCATGGGATCTACTCAAGCACCTTCATGTTATCGCCCGATCTTCTTCATCTTTTTTGGATCTACTCTGCAAAGAATCAGAGTGCCAAAATTTGCATAGCATAGCAAGGGTCTACTAGACTGTTCTTCAACATTGAAGCAATATTCTTGTTCCTAGGGATATTCTACAGTGCAAATAACTCTCACTACTTTTCTCAGTGAGATATGTGTTTAGTGAACAGGAAATATTCTGCCTGATTATTTGTCCTCTCCCTGGGGAGGTAAGTGTCTGTCAACTTAGTGACTCTATATCACAAAGTCTTGACTATTTCCCTTCCCATCTCTCTTTTGATCTCTCCTCAAGTTGTAATCCATTTGCTCAGGTAGAGATGAGAAGATCTCATTTCCAAGCCAGCATGTACAGGGAAGTTAGACTTATCTGCAACTTCCCGCCATAGGTGGAAATGGAGCAGCAGCAGAAGTGGTGGAGCATTCCCATGGAGGAACAAAACTCAGGGAAACCCAGTGGGCCCTGTAGTCAAACCTCATGACCTGCACAAAAACAGTAAAACCAAAACTAAACTGAAGCACAGAATGAAGTGAGGCTTAGGCATCTCAGCTCTCTATTTCATTCTCCTCTAAAGTGAAGGTGTCTGATTTAGGTTGCCCCAGCAGAATATTTGTCAAATCTTTTCTACTTAGCAGAGTTGGGTCTCTTCCATTTTCTTTTTTTTTTTTTTTTTTTGCTTTTTTTTTTCTCAAATTTTTATTATCAAACTGACGTACAGAGAGGTTACAGTATCATACGTTGGGCATTGGATACATTTCTTGTACTGTTTGTTGCCTTGTCCCTCATGCCCCCCTCCCTCCCCCCCTTTCCCTCCCCCCCAGGTGTTCAGTTCACTTACACCAAACAGTTTTGCAAGTATTGCTTTTGTAGTTATTTCTCTTTTTTTACCCTGTGTCTCTCGAATTTGGTATTCCCTTTGAATTTCCTACTTCCAATACCAGTAAACACGGTTTCCAATATACTCAGATAAGATTACAGAGATAGTGTAGGTACAAACATAGGAAGGTGATACAAAACATCATCAATAATAGAAACTACACATACACATAGGACGTTGAAAGTAGTTACAACTGTGATATATCACTTGTTTCCATAACATGGAGTTCATTTCAATTAGCATCATATAATGTGTTTCTAAGGGTATAGCTATTGGGCCTTGTGATGCTCTGCTATGGCTTGCCTAAGCCTGTACTAATTATTCCCAATAAGGGAGGCCATAGAGTCCATGTTTCTTTGGGTCTGGCTCACTTCACTTAGTATAACTTTTTCCAAGTCCTTCCATTTCCTTACAAATGGAACAATGTCATTCTTTCTGATAGAGGCATAAAATTCCATTGTGTAAATGTACCACATTTTCCTGATCCATTCATCTATGGAGGGGCATCTGGGTTGGTTCCAGCTTCTCGCTATGACAAATTGTGCTGCGATGAACATTGTTGTGCTGGTGGCATTACTGTGATTTTGTTTGTGGGCTTTTGGATAGATACCCAACAGTGGGGCTGCTGGGTCATAGGGGAGTTCTATATTGAGCCTTCTGAGGAATCTCCATACTGCTTGCCAGAGTGGCTGAACCAGTTTACATTCCCACCAACAATGAAGTAGGGTTCCCTTTTGGCCACATCCCCTCCAACAATTGTTATTATTAGTTTTCTTGATATATGACATTCTTGCTGGGGTGAGATGGAATCTCAATGTTGTTTTGATTTGCATTTCCTTTATGGCCAGTGATGTAGAGCATTTTTTCATATGTCTATTGGCCATTCTCATTTCCTCATCAGAGAAGTTTCTTTGTAAGTCTTTAGCCCACTTGATGAGGGGGCTATTGGTTCTTTGCAGTTTTGTTTTGGAAGAAGGTAATTTTTTTAGTTCTGCATATATTTTAGAGATGAGGCCTTTGTCTGTTGAATGTCCGGTAAAGATCTTCTCCCAGTCTGTGGGCTTTCTGTTTATCTTGCGAGCTATGTCCTTTGCCGTGCAGAAGCTCTGGAGTTTGATGCAGTCCCATTTGTCCAACCTTTCTTTGATTTGTAGCCTTTCAGGGTCTTTGTTAAGGAAGTTCTGTCCTGTGCCAAGGAGCCCAAGTGTTTCTCCTACTCCTTCCTTTAGTGTCTTCAGGGTGCCTGTTTTGATTTCAAGGTCTTTAATCCATTTGGAATTGATTTTGGTGCAGGGTGATATATAAGGATCTAGTTTTAGTTTGTTGCATGTGTTGAGCCAGTTTTGCCAGCACCACTTGTCAAAGAGGCTATCTTTCTTCCATACTATTGTTTTAGCTCCTTTATCAAAGATTAAGTAGGCATAGTTCTGTGGGTTTAATTCTGGGTCTTCAATTTTGTTCCATTGGTCTTCAGGCCTGTTCCGGTGCCAATACCAAGCTGTTTTTATTACTATAGCTTTATAATACAACTTGAAGTTGGGTATTATAATTCCTCCAGCACTGTTCTTTCTGCTTAGGAGTGTTTTTGCTATTCTAGGTCTTTTATTGTTCCATATGAATTTCTGGATTGCTTCCTCTATTTCATTAAAGAATGGTGTTGGGATATTAATGGGTATTGCATTGAATTTGTAGATAGCCTTTGGCAATATTGCCATTTTGATTATATTAATCCTCCCAATCCAGGAGCATGGGAGGTTTTTCCATTTTCTTAGTTCTGACTTAATTTCATTTTTCAAGCTTTTAAAGTTCTCTTCAAAGAGGTCTTTCACTTCTTTGGTTAAGGTTATTCCTAGGTATTTTATGTTTTGGGGGGCTATTGCAAAAGGAGTTGCTTTCCTGATTTCAGCCTCGGTCTTCGGGTTGTTAGCATAGAGAAAGGCCATTGATTTTTGAAGGTTTATTTTATATCCTGCCACTTTGCCAAAGTTTTGTATCAGCTCTAGTAGCTTGGGGGTAGAGTCTATGGGATTCTTTAGGTATAGGATCATGTCATCTGCGAAGAGAGAAAGTTTAACTTCATCTTTTCCTATTTGGATCCCCTTTATATTCTCTTCTTGCCTAATTGCTCTGGCTAAGAATTCTAGTACTATGTTGAAGAGCAGGGGAGAGAGTGGACATCCCTGCCTTGTTCCTGATTTTAAAGGGAATGGCTTTAGTTTTTCACCATTTAGAGTTATGCTTGCTGTTGGTTTGTCATAAACTGCCTTGATTATATTCAGGAATGTTCCCTGGAATCCCAGTTCTTCCAGGTCTTTTAGCATAAATGGGTGCTGGATTTTATCGAACGCTTTTTCCGCATCCAGCGATAAAACCATGTGGTTCTTTACCTTGCTCCGGTTGATGTGGTGGATCACATTAATTGACTTGCGTATATTAAACCAGCTTTGCATCCCTGGGATGAATCCAGTTTGATCGTGGTGTATGATTTTTTTGATGACCTGTTGAAGTCGATTGGCCAGAATTTTGTTGAGAATTTTTGCATCTATGTTCATCAGGGAGATTGGTCTGTAGTCCTCTTTCCGTGATGAGTCTCTGCCTGGTTTTGGGATGAGGGTTATACTGGCTTCATAAAATGAGTCTGGCAGTGAACGTTCTCTTTCAATTTCATTGAAGAGTTTGAGAAATATTGGAGTGAGTTCTGTTTTGAAGGCCTTGTAGAATTCTGCGGTGAATCCATCTGGACCTGGGCTTTTCTTGGATGGGAGATCATTTATTGCTGTTTCTATTTCAATACTGGATATGGGTCTGTTTAGAAGGTTTAAGTCTTCATAGTTGAGTTTGGGGGTATCAATTTTTTCTAGGAAATCATCCATTTCTTCCAAGTTCTCGAATTTGTTGGCATAAAGGTTTGCAAAATAGTCCCTTATTATTTTCTGAATTTCAGTTATTTCTGTGGTGATGCTACCTGTTTCATCTCTTATCTTGTTTATTTGAGTGTGCTGCCTTCGTTCTTTGGTCAGGTTTGCCAGGGGTCTGTCTATCTTGTTGATTTTTTCAAAGAACCAACTCTTTGTTTTGTTGATTCATTCGATGGTTTTTTTCGTCTCTAATTGATTTAATTCTGATTTGATTTTAATTATTTGCTTCCATCTATTGACTTGGGGTTTGGCTTGCTGTTCTCTCTCCAGAAAATTAAGGTGCTTCCTTAAATTACTGAGTTGCTGTTTCTCCAGTTTGTTGATGTATGTACTCAGAGATATAAATTTTCCTCTGAGTACTGCCTTTGCTGTGTCCCAAAGGAGCTGGTACTTTGTGCCCTCAACTTGGTTGAAGTCCATAAACCTTTGAATTTCTGTTTTAATTTCTTCAATGATCCACTGATGGTTCAGCAGTGTTTTCTTTAGTCTCCATGAATTGTGGGATTTTCTGTGGTGGCTGAATGAGTTGAGCTCTAATTTTATTCCATTGTGGTCTGAAAGAATGCAGGGAATGATTTTGATACTTCTGAATTTGTACAGATTTTCTTTGTGCCCTAAGATGTGATCTATTTTGGAGAATGTTCCGTGTGCTGCCGAAAAGAATGTGTATTCTGTCCTTGCTGGGTGGAATATTCTGTAGATGTCGATTAAGTCTAGTTGGTCTATGCAATTGTTTAGTTCTGTGGTTTCTTTGTTCAGTTTTTGGCGTGTTGATCTGTCCAGAGGTGATAATGGAGTGTTAAAGTCCCCCACTATCATTGTGTTTGGGTCTATGAATGTTTTTAGAGCCAGTAGTTTTTTGCTTTTTTTTTTTTATTAATTGGACATAAATTTGTTTACAAGGTGTTGTGCAAAGAGGGTGCAGTTACATAGTAGGGCAGTGTGTACATTTCTTATGATATCTTACGACCTGTTTTTCTATCCCTTGTCTAGGTCAGGTTGACATATATGCAATATACAATGTATCAAGAACATATACAGTATTCACAGACTTGGTCTCTACTGTCTCTCCGTCTCCCTTTGTTAACAGTCATATATCAGGGAGATCATGCCCCTTTGTTTTCTGTGTTCTAGGCTTGTCTCGCTCAACATTATTTGTTCGAGGTCTGACCATTTCCCTGCGAATAACAATATTTCACCATTCCTAATCGCTATGTGGTATTCCATTGTGCATAAGTACCATATTTTTTGGATCCATTCGTCTGTGGAGGGGCATCTGGGTTGTTTCCATATTTTAGCTATTGTGAATTGTGCCGCGATAAAAATGGAAGTACAAATCCCTTTTTGATATCTTGGATTTTGCTGTTTAGGATAGATGCCTAGGAGTGGTATGGCTGGGTCATAGGGTAGGTCTATAATGAGCTTTTTGAGAAACCTCCATACTGTTCTCCAAAGTGGTTGTACTAATTTGCACTCCCACCAACAATGGAGAAGGGTTCCTCTTCCCCCACAGCCCCTCCAGCATTTGTTGTTTCCTGAGTTCAGAGTATAGGCCATTCTGACTGGGGTGAGGTGGTATCTCAGGGTTGTTTTTATTTGCATTTCCTTTACTAGCAGGGATGTTGAGCATTTCCTCATATGTTTCTTTGCCATTTTTATATCTTCTCTTGTGAAGTCTCTCTTTAGCTCTTTTGCCCATTTCCTAATAGGTTTATTGGGCTTGGAGGGGCTTAGTTTTTTGAGTTCTCTGTAGATGACCGATATCAGGCCTTTGTCTGTTGCTGTGCTGGTAAATATCGTTTCCCATATCGTTGGCTGTCTTTCTATTTTGGTGGCTATGTCCTTAGCTGTGCAGAAACTTTTTAGTTTGTAGTAGTCCCATTTGTCGAGTCTTTCCCCTATTTGTTGTGCCCCTGGGACTCTATTCAGGAAGTTCTTCCTGTGCCTATAAGTTCTAGTGTCTTTCCTACTCTGTCCTTCAGTAGTTTCAAGGATTCAGGTCTGATTTTGAGGTCCTTGATCCATTTTGAGTTGATCTTGGTGCATGGTGATAGGCTTGGGTCTACTTTGAGTTTTCTGCATATGGCTGCCCAGTTCTCCCAGCACCAGTAGTTGAAGAGGCTATGTTTATTCCATTGTATGTCTTTAGCTCCTTTGTCGAATATCAGTTGGCTGTAAGAGTGCGGTTTTATTTCTGGGTCTTCAGTTCTAATCCATTGGTCTTCCGATCTGTTTTTATACCAATACCATGCTGTTTTTGTTATGATGGCCTTGTAGTAGAGCTTGAAGTCAGGTATTGTGATACCTCCTGCACTGCTTTTTTTGCCTAGAATTGCTTTGGCTATTCTAGGTTTTTTGCTGTTCCATATGAATTTATGGATTGGTTTCTCTATTTCAGTGAAGAATGTGGCTGGGATTTTGATAGGTATTCCATTGAATTTGTATAACAATTTGGGCAATATGGCCATTTTCACTATATTGATTCTGCCTACCCATGAGCATGGGAGGTCTTTCCATCTCCTTGTGTCTTCTTTGATTTCCCTTATTAGATTTTTGTAGTTTTCATTGAATAGGTCCATCACATCCTTGGTTAAGTTGATCCCTAGGTACTTTATTCTTTTTTTGGCTACTGTGAATGGAATTGTTTCCATAATTTCCTTTTCTGTTTGTATATTGCTGGTGTACAGAAAAGCTGCTGACTTTTGTGGGTTGATTTTGTATCCTGTTACTTTGCCAAATTGGTTTATTAGGTGTAGGAGTTTGGGTACTGAGTTTTTGGGTCGATCAGATATAAGATCATGTCGTCTGCGAATAGGGATAACTTGATTTCTTCCTTGCCGATGTGGATCCCTTTGATGTCCTCCTCTTGCCTTATTGCTATGGCTAGGGATTCCAGCACTATGTTGAACAGAAGTGGGGAGAGTGGGCATCCTTGTCTTGTTTCCTGCGTTTAGGGGGAATGATTTAAGTTTCTCTCCATTTAATATGATATTAGCAGTTGGTCTGTTGTATATGGCTTTTATTGTTTTGAGGAATGTTCCATCTATTCCTGTTCTCTCCAAAGCTTTTAATAGGTATGGATGTTGTATTTTGTCAAAGGCTTTTTGGGCATCGACTGAGATAACAATGTGATTCTTGATTTTAGTTCTGTTTATGTGGTGAATTACGTTGATTGATTTACGGATGTTGAACCATCCTTGTGACTGAGGGATGAAGCCTACTTGGTCATGATATATGATATTCTTGATCAGTTTCTGGATCCTATTAGCTAATATTTTATTGAGGAGCTTTGCATCTGTGTTCATTAGTGATATTGGTCTGTAGTTCTCCTTTTTTGTTGGATCTTTGCCTGGTTTGGGAATGAGCATGATATTAGCTTCGTAGAATGAATTTGGGATTTCTCCCTCCGTTTCTATTTCGCGGAAGAGTTTGAGGAGTATTGGAATTAGCTCCTCACTAAAGGTTTTGTAGAATTCATTGGTGAATCCATCTGGGCCTGGGCTTTTCTTAGTAGGGAGGTTCTTGATTACCTCCTGTATCTCACCATAAGTTATTGGTTTATTTCGTTGATTTATTTCTTCTTGGTTCAGTTTGGACAGTTTGTACTTCTCTAAGAATTGATCCATTTCTGTAAAATTATTGTTTTTTGCTGAGTAGAGGTTTTGGAAATAGCTCCTTATGATTGTTTGAATATCGTGTGTACTTGTTGTAATTTTTCCTGTGGAGTCCCTGATTTTACGAATATGAGTCTCTTCTTTTTATTGTAAGTCTTGCAAGGGGTCTGTCAATTTTGTTTATTTTCTCAAAGAACCAGCCTTTAGTCTTATTTATTTGTTGAATGGTCTTTCTATTTTCAATCAGATTTCTCTCTTTTTTAATCTTTGTGATCTCTCCCCTCCTAGTCGTTTTAGATTCTGTCATTTCTTGTTTCTCCAGTTGTTTTAGTTTCATCGTGAGGGTATTCACCTGCTCTGCTTCCATTCTTTTAATGTGGGTGCTGAGTGCAATGATCTTGCCCCTCAGTACTGCCTTAGCTGTGTCCCATAGGTTTCTTTGTGATGTGTTTTCTTTGTCATTGTGGCTTATGAATTCGTTGATTTCATCTTTAATTTGATCTGTGGCCCAAGTGTTGGATAGCAGCGTGGGGTTTAGCCTCCAAGAGTGTGTATAGGCTCTGTGGTATCCTTTGTTGTTGAGGGTTACCTTTAATCCACTGTGATCAGATATAATACATGGGATGACGTCAATACTTTTGTATTTGCTGAGGTTCTTTGTGTGGGCTATGACGTGGTCTATTTTGGAATATGATCCATGGGCTGCTGAAAAGAAGGTGTATTGGGTCTCTGTAGGGTGAAAGGTTCTATATAGGTCTGTTAGATCCATTTGGGAAATGGTGTTATTTAGGTCCTCAGCTCCCTTACTAATCCTCTGGGTGTTGGATCTGTCTCTTGGAGAGAGAGGAGTATTAAAGTCACCCACTATGATTGTGTTTGCGTCTATCTTGCTCTGTAATTCTTTGAGAATTTGCTTGACATATGTAGGGCCTCTTTTGTTTGGTGAGTATACATTTATCACCGTGATTTCTTGATTCTGGATTTTTCCTTGTATTAATATGTAGTGTCCTTCTTTGTCTTTTTGAGTGGACTTTAAAGAGAAGTCCAGCTTGTCTGAGATCAGAATGGCTACACCTGCCGTTTTGGTGGATGCATTTGCTTGGTAGATCTTGCTCCATTCTTTCACTCGAAGCCTGTTTTTGTCCCTTGCTGTAAGGTGGGTCTCTTGTAGACAGCAGATGTCAACTTTTTGTTTGTGAATCCATTCTGCCAGTCTGCTCCTCTTTATCGGGGAGTTTAAACCATTTATATTTAAAGAGATCCAGGATAAGGGTGTTTTATGTCCTTCCATTTTCTTGGTGGGCTGTTTTTTCTTCTTCTTCTTTTTTTTTTTTTTTTTTCCTGTCTTTAGTGAGCTTGTGTTTCTGCTGGACTTTGGCTATTGAAGTTTCTTTCTGATTCTCTGTGTGTCTTTTACGATCTCTGTTGGGTGGGGTTCCCCTCTTAGAATTCGCTGTAGGGCTGGTTTTTTATTCACATACTCCTTTAGCTCCTCTTTGGTGTGGAAAGATCTGGTTCTCCCTTCGAATGTGAACTCCAATTTCGCTGGATATTTGATCCAAGGTTGTAAATTGTTATTCTGGAGTACTTGGATGGCGTTCTTCCACTCACTTCGAGCTTGGTAAGTTTGTGTGGATAAGTCGGATGTTATTTAAATCCTCTTCCCATTGAAAAAAGTTTCCTTCTTCGCTTTGGCTGAATTCAGAATTTGCTCTTTAATCTTGAGGTCTGTAGTCTTGAATATTATGTGCCTTGTTGTGGCTTTCCTGGGGTTTGGCCTGCCAGGTGTCCTATAGGCTTCGGTTACCTGGATGGGGTCCCCTGTGAGATTGGGGAAGTTTTCTGCAATAACTTTATTGAGAACATGATTAAGCCCTCTGCTCTGGTATTCGGCTCCTTCTTCTATTCCAATTATGCGCAGATTATATCTCTTGTCTTTGTCCATTAGTTCCTGGATTAGTCTTCCCTGAAGCTTCACCTTTTCTTAGAGTGTGGTCATTTTCTGGTTGTTGTCAGTTGCTTCATTGTCCAGGCGAGAGATTCTGGATTCTATATGGTCTACTCTTTGTGTTATGGTTTCAATTGCAGAGTTTATGGATGTCAGAGAGCTATTTATGGTTGTCATATCATCTCTGATCGTGGAGATTTCTTCCTTTAAAGAGTTGTATTTTAAATCTATTTTTTCATGCATTTCAATTCTCAGGATGTGGAGATTTTCTTTAAAGGCAGCTTGCATTGTATCCATTTTTGCTTCCATTTCTTTAAAGCAGGCTTGCATTGTATCCATTTTTGCTTCCATTTCTTTCTTGGCTTCCTGGGTGTCCTTCCAGATTTCCGCTCTAAATTCCTGGAATTGTTTTCTGATTTCATTTCTTTTTTTTTTTTTTTTGGCCAGTCCTGGGCCTTGGACTCCGGGCCTGAGCACTGTCCCTGGCTTCTTCCCGCTCAAGGCTAGCACTCCGCCACTTGAGCCACAGCGCCGCTTCTGGCTGTTTTCTGTATATGTGGTGCTGGGAAATCGAACCTAGGGCCTCGTGTATCAGAGGCAGGCACTCTTGCCACTAAGCTATATCCCCAGCCCTTCTGATTTCATTTCTGACGCTTTCGATCATTCCTGTTAACATGGCCTCATTTGCTTTTTTAGTCTCCATCTCCTCTTCAGTCGTGCTGCTTTTTGGAGCTGGCAAGTTGGCTTGCCCTTTGATGAACTGAGTTATGTTTCTTTGTGATTTGCGCATCTGGAGATCTGGATGGCTTCTCAGGTTTGGTTTGTAGCTCTTCCCTCCCTCCTGTGTAGACATGTCTACGGCAGCAGGTGCTGCCGCTGTGGCCCCGCCCACCAGTGCAGGGTACGCCTACCAGAGCGGGCGCTGTCGCCGGGGGCCCCACCCTCCTGTGCGCTGTGCGTCCACTGCAACAGGCACTTCGGTGGGATATGCCTCCCAGAGCAAGTCCTGGGTTGTTGGGTTGTGCTTGCGCCCTCCCACGAGTCCGTATGTGTGGGGTCCAGTGGGATCGACTGTCCGGGTGTGGCTTGACACCTTCAGACCTCACCTCTGCTGTGAGTGGGGGACGTGATCAGGCTCAGGTGACCCTGCTGGGCTGGTATTGCCCACCAGTGCCTGTGGTTTTAGTTGTAAGAGTCTGCGAGGTCCAGGCGCCTCGGGTGGGGTTTGCACAACCGGCCGTCTCCCGGCCCCTGTTGGGAAGGGGGCGGGGCCGGTTCTGCCAGTTCAGGAACCTGTGTGGTGTTGGTGCTGCTGGGCCCTTCCCCTGCTAAACTGACGTCCCAGCACCTGATGGGAGCTTCCCCGCCTGATTTGGGGGTTCTTTGTTCCCTCAGGGGTGGGGGAGGGGGAGGGAGAGCACTCACTTTTGCTGCTTTGTGTGTGTGTCCCGCGCAGCCGTTGGCCCTCCAGGGGTTGGCTAAGTGTCATGGTGGTTTCCCTGGTTCCCGATTTCTGCCGTGCTGGGTTCCCTTGTCCGAACCCGGTGTGGGCCCGAACTTCTCGTCGCTGCCGGTGTGTGTCTTGGTCCGCACCCTGCCTTGTGTCCGTGGGGTCTCCCACTATATGAATTCTGCGCTCCTGGCAGCCTGTCTGCGGATCGCCGGGTTCCCCTTTCCCGGCCTGACCCTGTTTGGGCCAGGGTCGGCTGGTGGGGGGAGGGTGCCCCGGTGAATCTCCGGCTCCGTGTAGGTTTTTGGTTCTTCTTTTTTGCTCCTTTTTGTTTTCCTGCGTTTCTCCACTGCTTCTGGCTGCTGGTTTTGCTGGGTTTTTGATGGGGTGTTGGGTGTTGGAGTTCCCAGCTCACTATGCCGTTGGAGCGAGTTGGGGTGCCTCCCTATTCTATCGGCGCCATCTATCCTCTCTCTCTCTTCCATTTTCTTGTGTTGCAAGAGATGCTTTGCCTGCAGGTCTTCTCTGCATTTTATACACCTCTTTTAGCTCTGCTGGTGAGTCTAGGTTTTCTATAAAGTCTGGAGGCAAAGGGATTTTGGCCTTCTCATCTAGGACTTTCTCCTAAAAGTGTCTGATAAACTGTGGAAAGTTTTGATTCCAGCTCTGCGAGGCATTCAATCCAAATTCCCCAGTTGTCTTGTGCATTGAATGATGGTCAGCATACAGTAGCTCTTCTCTAGCATGTATGGGCATGGGTTTCTTTTTCTCCATCTATTGTCACCCTGGCATTTGGAAATGAGGGTAACTCACCTTGGAATGTATTTCTCTGGTTCTTCAAATATGGAAATTCTCAGGTCCAGCCATTGTGAACACGGAAGATGTCCCCTCCAGTTTGAGGCAAGATATGTGTCTGTAGCTCTCCTCAGACTGGCAAGTGCTTCCTCCCCCTGAGCATGAAAGGTGTGCGCTGACAGACATTTCGCTATGGAATGGAGCTCTTCCATTGTGTCACAACTGTGTCTCCTGTGAGCAAGGAATACAGGTTTTTGTTTTTTTTCTCTCAGCCTCGAAAGGGTTTACTAGAGTTGTCCTAATGGTGAAGTATTTCAGGGTGGTTTTATTTCTTCCAGATATGAGGAAGGTAAATATCAAAAGTCTAGGCCTGCTCTGCCCTGGATCCATCTGCTTCCACTCACTCAACTCAAGGAGTTCATGTAGTGTTATTCTCATTAGCATGGTATCCATAGGACTGGAGTGTATACATGCTAATTGTCCTTACTATTGAAGCCATCTAGCTCATCTCTCACTGAGAAGGTAAGTGTCATTTTGTTCTTTCTTTAGCATGAAGTCATATTTGTTTCCACTCTTCTCACTTTTTCTTTCCTTCTCTTCTCAGAACATAGCATTGATTTCTTCATTCTCTGCTCAACATGGGATCATCTAGTTGAGCTCATTGACAGCATATATAGCTTCTTCAGATCTAGTCCACAGGAACTCTACGTGCAGGTAGCTAGATAGCATAGCATGCATCTCCTGGAGTCTTCTTTAACATAGAGGCAATGTTCCTCTGTGTGGACTCCTCAGAATGAAATCCATCTGCTCTACTCAACAAGGATTGAATTTAGTGAGCATGAAATACTCTTTCATATTATTTGGGCTTTTGTCAGAAAGTTAAGTGTTAATTTTGGGCCTCTATCATGAAGTCCTCACATTTTTCCCCCTTCCCAGGATGACTGCAGTTTTTCCCATCTATCCTCAGGTTGGAATCCATCTCATCAGACTGAGATCAGAAGATCTTGGTTCCAAGCCAGCCATGGCAGAGAAGTTTGTGATGATGGTAGGTGTGTGATGCTATGTTTGTCACCACAGAATGGAGCTTTTCCTGATTTGCTTATGTGGAAACGGCCTGTTCTGTCTCTCCTCCTCAAGGAATGTTGTTACTTGGGTTTCCCCAGCATAGAAAGTGTCTACTCCAGTATTCCTCATCCTGAAACACCTATATTCCAGGTCTCTTCAGGGTGAATCTACTTCTTCCAGAGCTGATGAAGATAAATGTAAATTGTTGGTTAGTACTATTCAGAATCGATCTTCTACTCACCTTAGCAATTAGTGCATCTAGTGTATTACACCTTAGCATGGAATGCATGTGCTCATTCCCTCCAGTTAATGGAATACATACATTCCAGTTCTTACTAGTGTTGGATCTATGTGGTCCAGCTGTCCTAAGGACAGTAATATTCACTTGAGGTATCGTTCTCCTAGAATCCTCATGGGATACTTGAACACTGAATGTCCTTTTTGGCATGGAATTTATTAATCGATTTCATCTCTTTTCAGGAAGGTGAGTGTCAGTTTTGTGTCTCTTTAGTATGAAATCATATTTCCCCCCATCCTGTTCTTGACAATTGCTCTTTCTTTCTCTCTTTAGAGCATGGTATTGGTTTCTCTTCCCTCTTGGTTTCATCTCTTCCCTATGGATTCATCCTCTCAAGCTCCTTCACAGAATTTTATTGTTCCCATCTTGATTCATGAAGAAAACCATCTGCAGCTTCTCTGTTCATCATTGAAGGGGTCTCCATCTGTCTTCTTCAATGTAGAAGTGATGCCCCTGAAGACTCCTTATTATGAAATACATCTAAGCATGCTTCTCAGCCAGGGATATGTTTCATAAGCATGTAGTACTTCTTTTGCAGCACCTGTACACATTGAGTTCTTTGATTGTTAATTGTCAATTGGGCATGTGGTCACTCAGGGCACCTCCCCATGCAAAGTGTCTCTCTGCCTCCGTGTATATGGGAGGCTCTCTGTTCCAAACTCTCATCATGGAAATCTTGCCCGCTATTTTGGGGAAAATGTAATTTTTCCCCAAACGCTCCTCAGATTGGAAAGCGAGGGCCTACTCCATGCTCCCGAGCATGGGCCTGAGCATTGTCCCTGGCTTCTTTTTGCTCAAGGACATCATTCTACACCATGAGTCGCAGTGTCACTTCTAGCCTTTTTCTGTATATGTGGTGCTGAGGATTCAAACCCACAGCTTCATGTATTCGAGGCAAGCACTCTTGCCACTAGGCTATATTCCCAGCAGACATTTTGCTTCTTGATTGGAGATAAATGTCTGTCAGATTTGTCTGCCATCTTCAGATATTCAGCCATCCAGCTAGTGGAGATTATCGAACTGGTTGCCTGGCCTGTTTTTAATTTTTTTGAGGTCTTTCCATGCTCTTCCATATGACCTTCAAGAGGCCATTCCTGTTCTGTGCCTGTTTGCCAAATCATCCATCCCCCAGCTCCTGGAATAATTTCTCTGCTTTAGCCACATGGACATCTAACAGTAGTCCCATCATCTTTTGCTGTTCCAGCCTTTTCTCCTTTTTTCCCCTACTCTGATTTAATCCTTCCTTAGTATTACTGAAGAAAACGTGTCTGGCTACCTACTCCAGGTAGCCCCCTGTGACTAGTCTAGCACTCATCAGGAAGTTCAATGTCTAGTTCAGGTGTGTTGATCATCATATCCCGCAATCCTCAGCATGGAATCTGTGTATAGCTGCCTTGCTCAGCATGAAATCCATCTACTTCTGCTCTTCTCAGAAAGGTAAGTGTTATTTTGAGGTCTTTCTTGCACAAAATCCTATTTTTCCTTTGTCGTCCTCTTGACATTTGTCCTTCCTTTTTCTCCTCAGGTCTGGAATTGATGTGTTCAGTCTCTTTCCCACAAGGGATACATCCACTTCATCTCGTTCACATGGCTTATGCCTTCTCTACCTCAACTCCAATTGGAATCCATCTATAGCATATCCACTCAGTATAGCTTGGGTGTCGTTTAGTCTTCCAACAGAGAGACAGTATCCTTGCAGCCTCCTGTCTGTATGAAATGCACCTAAATTCTCTTCTCTGCAAGAGATGTTTGGTGTTAATGGAATACTCTCTGAGTATTTGTGTTCTTCTCAGAGAAGTAAGTGTCAATTTAGTGTGTCTATATCATGAATTAGTACTTTTTTCCTATTCCCAGGATGAAACTAATCTTTTGCATCTTTCTCCAGGTTGGATTCCATCTGCTCAGGATGATATCAGAGGATCTCAATTCCAAACTAGCCCATACTAAGAAGTTAGACTTAATTGCCAAAAATATCTGTAATTAGAGGTGGGGTTCAAGTGGTAGAGTGCTAGCTCTGAGCAAAAAACTCTAGGATAGTGCTCAGACACTGAGGTCAAGCCCAGGATCTGAACAAAACCAAAGTCAAATCCAAACTCAGAATGAAGTGACTTAACCTACTCTTCATAGTTTGAAATGCACAGTATTCTAGCTCTACTCTAATGTGAAGGTGTTTAATTTAGCTTGCCTCAGCACCAGCTGTGTCTAATATTTCTACTCAAGGGAGAGGGGGACTTTTCTGTGTCCGTGTTACTGTGTTATATGAGAGACATTGCCTGTGTGTCTTCCCTGCATGTACTCTTTTTTTATTTTTTTAGCTCTGCTAAACAAGTTATATCTCCTGTGCATGACCCTATAGCAGGAGCCAGTGGCTTCTGTCCTTGTCTGCACTGAATGCTCCTTCATTTGTGATAACTGGGGAAGGCTTTGAATGCCACTATATTTTTAAAACATTTTATTGTACGACTTCAAAAGCAATACTTACAAAACCATTTGGTGTAAAGCAACTGAACAACTCATGGGGGAGAGGGAAAGGGGAAGGAGGCAGATGACAGCGGGGATAACAATTTGTACAAGAAATGTATCCACTGCATTACGTATGAATCTGTAACCCCTCTGTACATCACTTGGCAATAAATAATGATTTTAAAAAATGAACAAAGGAAAATTGTTTATTGTCAAGTAGATGTACACAGGGGTTACGTTTACATAAGCTAGGTAATGAGTGCAATTCTTTTGGAACATTGTTACCCCATCCTTTTTCTCCTACTCCCCTGAATCTCCTTCCCCCCTAAGTTGTAAAGTTCATTTCGAACAGTGTAAATCACTGTTGACTGGTTTGCCCTGTGTCCCACATTTTCCATAATCTCCCTTCCCTTCCCAAATCAGGTAAACTCATGTACAAGCAAAGGGCACAGAATTAGAAAACAAACAGTGACAACATATATAATAATCCAAAGAAGAAAAAAAGAAAGAAAACAGAATTGCAAAGGGTACACTAAGAAAACTCGTGTTTCTATTTCTTGCAATTCATATGGATAAGCATGATTTTATATGGTCATATGCATATAGGTGTTGATCTGTTTTGATCCTCTATGAAGAAAATTGTAGAGATATTCTAGTTAGTACAAAGGAGGGAAACCGTATAGCCTTTGTTTCTTTGGGTCTGGCTTACCTCACTGAATGTGTTTTCTTTCAAGTCTTTCCATTTCCTTGTGAAGGGGGTAATGTCATTCATTCTGATGGAATTATAGAATTCCACTATATATATATATGTATGTATATATGTACATATATATACATATATATTCCATCTACTGAGGGGTATCTGGGTTGATTTCATATCTTATCTATGGTAAACAATGCTGCAATCAACATGATTTGGCTGTAGCTTTAATGTTGTCTTGTTTGTAGTTGTTTGGGTAAAATGCCCAGGAGTGGAATTCCTAGGTTATAGGGAGAGCATTGTTTAGATTTTTGAGGACTGTCCATACTGCTTTCCAGAGTTGTTGAACAAGTTTACATTATTACCAACAGTGTAGTAGCATTCCCTTTTAGCCACATTCCCACCAGCACTGTCCCGGAGCACTTCAGCTCAAGGCAGTGTTCTACCTCTTGAGCCACAGTGTCACAGGTTTTCTGAGTGGTTTATTGGAGAAAAGAGTCTCATGGACTTTTCTGCCCAGGCTGGCTTTGAACCAGGATCTTCAGATCTCAGCCTTCTGTGTTGCTAGGATTGCAGTTGTGAGCCACTGTCACTCAGCTGATTTGCATTTCTTTTGTTCCCCAAAATGTTGAACATTTCTGCATATGTCTACTGGTCATTATTTCTTCTTCAGAGAAGTCTCTCTCTAAGTCTTTAGCTCTTTTATTAATGAGGTTGTGGTTTCTCTAAGGATTTGATTTTTGGAGGGTTTTTTTTTTTTTTTTTTTTTTTTTTTTTTTGTCAGTCCTGGGGCTTGGACTTAGAGCCTGAGCACTATCCCTGACTTCTTTTTGCTCAAAGCTAGCACTCTGCCACTTGAGGTACAGTGCCACTTCTGGCCATTTTCTATATATGTGGTGCTGAGGAATTGAACCCATGGCCTCATGTATATGGGGCAAGCACTCTTGCCACTAATCCGTATGCCCAGCCCCCTGCAAGCCTATTTTTCAAAATAGAAGCAATATCCCTGTTCCACAGGGATAATCTACAGCACAAAATGGCTCTCACTACTCTTCTCAGTGAGGAATGTGTTAGTGAGCAAGATCTACTCTGTCAGATTATTTGTACTCTCCCTGGAGAGGTAAGTGTCAATTTAGTGACTCTTTATCAGAAAGTCTTCACTCTTTTCCCTTCCCAGCTTGAAACTAATCTTTTCCATCTGTCCTCAGGTTGGAATCCATGGGTTGAAATCAGAGGAACCCATTTCCAAGCCAGCATGTTAATGAAGTTAGTGAGAGAAGTGTTGGAAAAGTTAGGGAGTCTTATCTACAATTCCTCACCAATGGTTGAAGTGAAGCTGTGCCAGAAGTGGTAGAGCATTAGCCTCAAGGCAAATAACTGAGTGACAGGATGCAGACCCCCCATTCAAGGCCTGGGACCTACTAAAAACCACTACCAAATGAGAAAACAGAATGGCGCACAATTAACCATTTCTTCTCATCATGCAATGCCAGTATTCTAGCTCTTGTCATATGTAAAGATGTTTGTTTAATTTAGCATATGTCAGTAAGGTGTTTAATCTTACTCATGAGAGCTAGACCTCTTCCATGAGCTGTTGCACGAGAAGCATTGCCTGCAGGTCTTCTCTGCATGTAATCCTTCTCTTAGCTTGATTAGCTCTGGTAATCAAGGAGAATCCTCTGTGAAGGGACTCTGCAGCATGGAGGCAAATGTCTTCTGCCATTGTCAGCAAGGAATATCTATTGCATTTCTCCTAATTATGAAAGTCTTTGACTCCAGTCATAGTAGGTATAGAATCCAGACTTCCTGTATGGCTGAGGAGAGAGTGCATGTCGGTATGCAGTACCTCCCCTCCAGCAAGTGTGCACAAGGCCTTTGTCTGCATCAATTTTGATTATGGCATGTAGGTGCTCAGGGTAGCAACCCATGGAATAACTCTTCACCCTCCTCAAATATAAAATGTCTCATTCCATCCTTAAAAAAATACCTTTCGACAATTACTTTTATTAGTGTATTTTCTTGTTACATATAATCCTTAGCTACTGCATTTATGTATTTATCATTTTGTCTGTTACATTTACATGGATTTTGCTGTAAGCACCATGATGAGTATGTTCTCATATTTGTCAGGAAAACAAATGTTTAAATAGTGGTTTTATCCCTAAAACCCACAGCTATTTCACCCAGACATTTCCTGATCTAATTTTAATTATATAGGAAAGACTTTGAAGCATTGCTTTATTTTGCCAGTCCTGGGGCTTGAAATCAGGGCCTAGGTACTGTCCCTGAGCTGCTTTTTACTTCAAGGCTAGCATTCTACCACTGGAGCCATGGTGCCATCTTCGGCTTTCTCTCTATATGATACTGAGGAAGCAAACCCAGGGCTTTGTGTATACTAGTCAAGCAGTCCATCACTAAGCCACATACCCAGCTTGAGCATTACTTTTTAAACAAATTTTCTCAAACTAAAAAAACAAGTAATAAAACAGTTGGTTCCATAACCTTAGGGAATTCTTAGAAAACGATGCTACTCTTTTTTGTTGTTGTTGTTTATTTCCTTGACTAAATTCAGTAATTTTATGACCAAGCATATTTGAGAAAAATGGTAAGAGTAATTCTAACCTTCAACATTTTAGCTAGTGTAAAACATCTAGGCTCTTATCTAAGTGGTGCACAATTATCCCAACAACAAAAATGCCCTATGTACAAAGGTACAAATCTAAAGTAAATATATCATTAAGTGGTTCAGTATTATAAAACATGTATGTGAAATACTTCCACCAGTCTCTGTAAAGAAATACATACAACCCATTAACATTAAATTCAGTAAATCCTGGGAGCTGGGAATATGGCCTAGTGGCAAGTGTGCTTGCCTTCTATACATGAAGCCCTAGGTTCGCTTCCTCAGCACCACATATATAGAAAAGGCCAGAAGTGGTGCTCAAGTTTTCAGTGTGCTAGCCTTTGAGCAAAAAGAAACCAGAGACAGTGCTCAGGCCCTGATCCTGAAGGCCCAGGAATGGCAAAAAAAAAAAAAAAATCAGTAAAACCTGACAACATAATTTAAAATTGGCAATTAAAAGGTCCAAAAAGGAAAGACAAAAAAATCCAGTGAATTTTTAAAAAAGACTTTTTTCCAACATCTCTGTGGACAAATGTTTTACATTCCTTTATTTTACACTACTACCAAAATATTGTATCTTTCCACAAACAACACAAAACAAGCATACAGTATCTAAAATGCCTCTCTGACAAGAAACTAAGTATTTGAATGTAAACTTGAATATTTTCCCTAAATAAGGCCATGATAATCATAGAATAAAATTGATGTAAGCAGTTCAGGCAAAAAAATGCATACTTCATTGTTTTAAAAGCAATCGATTTTGGGCTGGGGATATAGCCTAGTGGCAAGAGTGCCTGCCTCGGATACACGAGGCCCTAGGTTCGATTCCCCAGCACCACATATACAGAAAACGGCCAGAAGCGGCGCTGTGGCTCAAGTGGCAGAGTGCTACCCTTGAGCGGGAAGAAGCCAGGGACAGTGCTCAGGCCCTGAGTCCAAGGCCCAGGACTGGCCAAAAAAAAAAAAAAAAAAGCAATCGATTTTAATGCTGTTTAATTAAAACATTATAAATGTTTACCTAAAACATAATTATAAATACAAAACTGTTGAAATTTTTATAAATACTACTTGGGAAATGTCACACATTGACAAGGAATTGGATAATGGTTGAGACACAGAAGAAAGGAGTAATATAAGGGTTGTTTGATAACATATCTGAAAATACCTTCAACGGTGTAAAAAAAAAACAACAACAAAAAAACTCAGGTTTATTTTTCTGAGTTTGAAAACCTAACAGCAAAACAATTTGTATATAAGGCATATGAACATTTGTCCATAAAAGACTCCCAAATGTCTCGAAAAAGTATACATAAACCAAGATGTAATCCATTAGGATAAACAATTTAAGCATGTCAAGAGTAGCTTATCAAGAGCTGGGAGTCACTCTCACCTGCATCACTGAATTATATACAGCCCATGCAAAACTGTGTTCTGCATAACTGATTCTTATGGCTCTTCAGTAACAAGCTTGGATAAGGCAGATCCAACCTAAAAGACATGCAATGGCTCAAGAAACACAGGTTGCCTGAAATTGCCTTGCAAAGCCTTGGGTGCCTACAGTTGATCTGATGCCCATGAAAATATAGCTATCACCTCCCTGAATATAGAATGCCTCATTCCATCCTCTGTGAACATGTAAGATGTCTCTCCCAGTTTGGGACAAGATGTGATGTGACTCCTCCAGCTCTCCTCAGAATGGAAAGTGTCCCCTTTACCTCCTGAACATGTGGAAGGTGTACACTGCTGAGGGTCTCACAATGGAATGGATCATTACCCAGCCTTGCTCAAAGGAACATGCCTGTTTTCTGTCCCTTGAGCAAGGATAGATTTTCATTGTTCTCAGCCTGGAAAGTGTCTACTGCAGTTGTCTTCATCCTGAAGTACATGCACTCTAGCTCTCCTCAGGGTGGATTTCTTTCTTCCAGATCTGAGGAAGGCAAAAGTCAAGTCTAAGCTTGTTCTGCCTGAATCCATCTCCTTCTGCTCACTCACACATCTAGTATTATTCTCTTTAGCATGATATCCAGGAGGAACGAAGTGTATATGTGCTAATTGTCCTTAGGATTGAAGCCTTCTGGTTCATCTCTCCCTAGGAAGGTAAGTGTCATTTTGTTGTCTCTTTATTATGATGTCATATTTGCTTTCTCTCTTCTTCTCCTTATGTTTTTATTTCTCTTCTCAGATCATGGGCTTCATTTCTTCATTCTCCCTTTAACATGTGATCTATCCATTTGAGCTCCTTCACAGAATATATGTCTTCTCCAGATCTACTATGCCAGGAATCTGTGTGCAGATAGCTAAACAAAGTAGCATGAGTCTCCTCTAGTCTTCAACATAGAGCCAATGTCTCTATGCGATCCAAGTATGAGTCCATTTATCAGCTCTACTCAGTGAGGAACAAGTTTACTTAGCATGGAATACATATTCAGATTAATTGAGTTTTCCTCAGAGAGGTAAGTGATAATATGGTGTCTCTGTATTATGAACTATTCATTCTTTCCCCTTCCCAGGTTGAATCCAATTTTTTCCATCTATCCTCAGGTTGGAATCCATCTGATCAGATTGAGATCAGAAGATCTTGGTGCAAAGCCAGCCCGTGCAGAGTAGTTTGTGATGCTTGAAGTGAATCAGGACTCAAGTGGTAGAGCACTAGTCTTGAGTAAAAAAGCTCAAGGACAGTGCTCAGGCCCTGTGTTCGAGACCTGGCACCTGCACAAACAGAAGAAAACTAAAACTAAACCAAAACACAGAATGGAGTGAGACCTGAGCATCTCTTCTCAATCTGCAATGCCTTTATTTGGTCTGTCCTCTTAAAAGAAGGTGTCTCAATTAGCTTTCCTCAGCAGCAAATGTGTACAATATTTGTCCTGAGTAGAGATGGGTCTTTGCCTCTTCCAATGAGATCCATTGCCTATAGGTCTTCTCTGCATGCAGTCTTTCTCTGTCAGTTCAGCTCATCAAGTTAGATTTCCTTTGAACTATCCAACAGAATATGTGTTTCCTCTATATGTCCTATATGAGAAAGGCTTTGATTTTTGTTCCAATAGGCATTGAACCCAAGTGTCCGAGTTGCCTTGTGTATCAAGTGGGGTCATCATGGAGTATTTCTTCTCTAGCATGTTTGCCATGGAATCTTTGTCTCCATCACTTGTGATCCTGGCATGTGGGTACTTAGCGCAATGTGTCTCTCAACGTCTCCGGATATGATGAATTTCAGGCACAGCAATTGTAAACATGGTGGATGTCTCCTCAAATTGGGGGAGTATTTAAATTGCCTCTTGTAACTCTCCTGAGAATGGACAGTGTCTCCTCCATCCTCCAGAGCATGAAAGGTGTGATTCCAAGTGTTTCACCAACGACTAAATCTCTTCCAGCCTAACTCATGTGCAAAGTGCCTTTTCTGTCTCCCCTGAGCAAGGAATGTATTTTCTTTGGCTGTGTTCAGTCAGGAAAGCATGTACTCCAGTTGTCCTGTGCCTGAAATGCATGTCTTTTAGTTTTCGTCAGGATGGATCTACTTCTTCCAAATATGCAGATGGAAAATATCAGGTCTAGGCTCCTATTGGCAAGAATCAATCTCCTTCTCACCCCAGACAATTGCACCTCTAGTGTAATTCTCCTTGGCTCAAATGCATCTAATGCTTGCTAGGGAGGGAACAGAGTGCATGTGTTCCAATTCTCCCATTCTGGAAGTATCTAGTGTGTCTCTGGTCAGCAAGGTGAATGTGTAGTTCAGGTGTTTTTCTCAGGAATCAACATGTCCCCTTCTGCTCAGCATGGAATAGATATATGCTCCCCTCCACACCTGTTTTTATAGGCATGGAATTTGTCTCTTCCAGCTCTTCTCAGGAAGGTGAGTGTCATTTTGCTTTCTCATAGCACAAAATCATATTCTTTGCTCTTTTCCCTTTTTTTTTTTTTTTTTTTTGGCCAGTCCTGGGCCTTGGACTCAGGGCCTGAGCACTGTCCCTGGCTTCTTCCCGCTCAAGGCCTGCACTCTGCCACTTAAGCCACAGCACTGCTTCTGGCCGTTTTCTGTATATGTGGTGCTGGGGAATCGAACCTAGGGCCTCGTGTATCCGAGGCAGGCACTCTTGCCACTAGGCTATATCCCCAGCCTCCTCTTTTCCCTTCTTGACATTTTTCCTTTCCTTCTCTTTTTAGAGCATTGAAGTGATTCCTTCAGATGCTCTCCTCCATAGGATTTATCCTCGTGAGCTCCTTCACAGGATTTATGTCTTTTCCTGCAGTATCCAAGATGAAATTTATCTGCAGCTACCCATTCTGGTATACCATGGGGCTACTCTAGTCTTCTTCAATATAGGAGGGATGTCTCTGGACTCCTCAGTATGCAATGCATTTAAGCACTCTTCTCAGGTTGGGAGGTATTTTGTAACCACAGAATGCTCTCTCAGCCTAGTTATTATCTACTCAGATTTCATTTTCAGGAAGGTAATTCGCTGCTTGAGCTCTCTTCAGTGTGGAATCTCTCTTTTACATTTTCCTTAGTTTGCAGTACATTTTCTCCAGCAGTTTTTAGCAAGAAATGTGTGGATTCCAGCACTCTCCATCAAGCAGTGTACCTACTGTAGCTTCATCTAGGTAGGATCCCAGTTGTCAGGATGTCACCCTAGCTGGTGTCCAAGGCAGTTCCAGTTGGCAATGTGTGTGTCCCCTCCATTCTTGGTCAGCATGGAGTCTGGCTGGTAAGAGTGGTCCTTGTCCTGGAATATGTCTACTGCAGCTCTCGTGCCTGGATATTGTGCGGCTCTTCAAGGTGGGCATAGAATGGATGTGTCCCCTGAAACAGTGTCATCTTGATATGCTCCCCATGGGAAGTATGTTACTCCTCCTCCTCTTGGCATCAAATGCATGCCCATGTGTTCAGTGTGGAAAGTATATTTTCTACCTTCACAAAGCATGAAATGCGGCTCGTGCAGTCCACTTGAGAATGCTCGTTAAGCACCAATGATTCCTACCTGTAATCCTATCTACTCAGGCAGCTAAGCCCTGAAGGTCTCTGTTCAAAGGAAGGTCCTGCATGATAGTCTAGGAGAGTTTTAGCTGAACTTATCCACCAAAAAGCTCCAAGTGGAGCGGTGTCTCAAGTGGTAGATTGCTACCCTTGAGCAAAACACCCAGGATGCTTTGACTTGGCAAGGTACTCATAAATCCCAGAAACTCAAAGCCCAAACCCAGAATTCAGTGAGAAATATCCTTCACTTCTCAGCCCCTGTTTAGGTTCTCATTTTGTAAAGGTGTCTAATTTAGCTACATTCAGAAGGAAATCTGTCAGTTTCTCAGCAGAGATGAGTCTCGTCAGTTTCCATCACTGTACACGTTGAATATATCTTCCCCATTGTTGGACATGTGGATTATGACTCCTCAAGGGTTGTGCATATGGAATATGTTTCTTCCAGTTATTTGCATGTTCAATATGTCTGCATTAATTTGGCATGTGGAATAGTCTTATCCTATTTTGGGCAGTTAGAAAATGTCTCATCAAATTTTGAGCCTGTGAAATGTATGTCCTTCAGTATTGGCTCTGTGGAATATGTTTTTTCCAGATTTGAGCATGTGGAATAATTTTTTTTCTAGTTTTTAACATGTGAAAATTGGTCTCAACCAATTTTGCACATGCGGAATGTGTCTCCAGGTTTTGTCATGTGGAAATGTCTCCTCCTATTTTGGGCACATGGATTAACTCTCCTCCAATTTTGGTCATGTAGAAGTTGTCTCCTATAGTTGTGGGCATGTGGAATATTTCTTTTCCAGCTTTAGACCTTTGGAATATATCTCCTTCAGATTGCGCATGTGGAATATGGCTCCTCCACACTTTCCAGCATGTGGAATGTATGTCCTCCAATTTAGGGTATGTGGAATATATTTCTGCCAGTTAAGGGCAAATGAAGATCTTGCCTGCAGTTTTGGTCATATGCGAGATATCTCCTACAGTTTTGCTGATGCAGATTATGTCTCCTCCAGTTTTGGGCATGTGGAATATGTCTCCTACAGTTAGGGCATGTGGAATGTGTCTCCTCCAGTTTTGGTCATATGTAAGGTGTCTCCTCAAATTTTGGGCACGTGAAGTTACCTTCTCCTGTTTGGATCATGTGGAATATGTCTCCAGCTATACACATGCGAAAGATGTTTCTTCCAGTTTTGGGCATGTGGATGAAGTCTCATTCAGTGTGGGTGCATGGAATGCATTACCTTCAGCTTTTGGCCTATGGAATATATGTCCTCCAGTTTTTGGCATGTGAAATATATGTAGCCACTTTTCAGTATCTGGAATATATGTCTTCCAATTTTGGGTGTGCAGAATATGTCTCCTCCAATTTTCGTTGAGTTTAATATGTCTTCTCTAATTTAGGGCACATGAAGATGTCTTCTTCAGTTTTGTGCATGTGAGTATGTCTCAGTTTTTGGCATTTGGAATATATCTGCTCCACTGTGGGTGGAACATGGCTATTACAGTTGTGCATATGGAATAAATGTCCTCCAATTTTTGGCATGTGCTATTGTCTCCTCCAGTTTGGGGAATCTGGAAGATGTCTCCTCTAGTTGGAATATGTCCCTTCTGGTTTTTCGAGCGAAGTATATGTTTCTTACAGTTTTCTGCATGTGGAATTTCTCTCTGTTGTTTTTGGGAATTGGAATATATCTCATCCACTTGTGTGCATGTGGAAGATGTTTCCTCCCGGTCAGGTATGTAGAATATGTCTCTTCCTGATTTGGCATGTGGAATAATACATCTTCTCCAGTTTTGGCTCTGTCGAATATATCTCTTCTAGTTTATGGGACATGGCTTATGTCTGTTCCAATTTGGGTATGTGGAATGTGTCTCCATCTGGTTTGGGCAAGTGGAAGATGTCTCCTGCAGGATTTTGAATGTGGAATATGTCTCCTCCACTTTGGGGCATGTTGAAGATGTGTCATCAAATTTTGAGCATGTAGAATATGTCTCCTCCAGTTTTGGATATGTGGAATATGTCTCCTCTGGGTTTGTGCATGTGGAATATATTTCCTCTTGTAGGCATGTGGAATAAGGCTCCTCTGCTTTTGGGCATGTGGAAGATATTTCCTTCAGGGTTGTGAATGTGGAAGATATCTACTCCTATTTTGAGCCTGTGGAACTTGCTTCCTCCAGTTTTGGGATATGGAAGATGTCTCCTGCACTTTCCACCATGTGGAATCTGTGTTTTCTGTTTCGAAGCATGTAGAAGATGTATTCTTCTGTTTTTAGCATGTGTAAGATTTCTCCTCCAGGTTTGTACATATGGAATATTTGTCTTCCAGTATTCATTAAATGAAATAATACTACTCCATTGTTGCACATGTGGATTATGTTTCCTCCAGTTTTTGGGAAACAAAATACAAATCCTACAGTTTGAAGTAAGTGTGTGCAATGTGCCTCCTCCTACTTAGGTCATGTACAATATGTTCTCCAGTGTTGCCCATGTAAAAGAAGCCTTCTCCAATTTAGGGAATATGGAAGATGTCTAGGTCAAGTTTATCCATGTGGAATATGTCTCCTCCAGTTTTTGGCATAGGAAAATATGTCCTCCAATTTTGGGTGTGTGGAAGACGTCTCTTCCACTTTGGGTTACGTGGGATATGTCCCTTGCATTTTTTCAGCATTTGGAATATGTGTGAGTTTTTGGCATGTAGAAAATATCTACTAATTTAGGGCATGTGAAATGTCTCCACCAATTTTGGTATGTGTAAATGTCTCCTTGAATTTTGGCCACATGGAAGATGTCTGCTCCTTTGCGTGTGTGGAATATGTCCCTCTCAGTTTTGTTTTTTTTTTGCCAGTCCTGGGCCTTGAACTCAGGGCCTGAGCACTGTCCCTGGCTTCTTCCCGCTCAAGGCTAGCACTCTGCCACTTGAGCCACCGTGCCGCTTCTGGCCATTTTCTGTATATGTGGTGCTGGGGAATCGAACCTAGGGCCTCGTGTATCTGAGGCAGGCACTCTTGCCACTAGGCTATATCCCCAGCCCCTCCCTCTCAGTTTTTGGCATTTGGAATATGTCCCTTCCAACTTTGTGCTTGTGGAATAAGTCTCTTCTAGTTGTAGGTATGTGGAATAAATTTCCAATTTGGGGTATATGGAAGATGTCCCCTCCAGTTTTGGGAATGCAGAAGATGTCTCCTCCAGCTTATTGCTTGTGGAATATGTCTCTTCCAGTTTTATGCATGTGGAATATTTATTTTCCATTTGGGCATGTGGAATGTGTCTCCTCCAGTTCTGACCATGTGGAAGTTGTCTCCTCAATATCTGTGCATGTGGAATATATCTCCTCCAGTTTTGGAAATACAGCATATGTCTCTTCCAGGTTTGTGCATGTTGAATATGTTTCTTTCAGTTTTCAGCATATGGAATAGATCTTCTCTAGTTTTGTGCAGGTGGAATATGTCTCCTCCTGTTTATGGCATGTAGAAAATGCCTGTTCCCTTTTTGTTAATGTGAAATATATTTCCTCCAGTTTTGGACACTGGAATATGTCTTCTGCAAGTTTGTGCTGGTGGAATATGTATCTTCCAGTTTGCCCATGTGGAAGATATCTTCTCAATACTTGTGCATATGGAATGTATCTCCTCCAGTTTTGTAAATAGGGGATATGTGTCTTCCAGTTTTGTGCATGTGGAATATGTATCATGCAGTTTGGAAAATGCCTGCTCTATGTTTGTTTGTGTGGAATATATTTCCTCCAATTTTGGGCATGTGGAATATGTTTCCTCCATTTTTGTGCACAGAGAAGATCTCTTTTCCAGTTTTTGCATGTGGAAGATGTCTCCTCCAGTTTTGAGTATGTGGAATTAATCTATTTTCATTTTAGGCATGTGAACTATGTCTTCAATATTGGGCATGTTGAAAATACCTGCTCTTTTTTTTTTTTTTGCATGTGGAATATAGTTCGTCTAGTTTTCAAAATGTGGAAGATTTGTCTTCCATATATGGGCATTTAGAATATTTATCTTCTAGTTTTTGGTATTGGAAATATATCTCCTCCCATATTGGGCTTTGTGGAATACATCCTCTCCAATTTGGGCATGTGGAAGATGTCTTTTCCAGCTTTGTACATGTGGAATATATCTTCCAGATTTCAGTATATGGAATATATGTGCTTCCGGTTTGGGCCTATGGAATATGTCTCTTCCACTTTTGGACATGTGGGATCTGTCGCCTCCTTTTTCAGGCATGTGGAATACGTTTCCTCCCGTTTAGGAAATGTGGAATATGTCTCCCATTTTGGGCATGTGGAATACATCTATTCCTGTTTGGGTCCAGTGGACATTTTCTCCCTCTTCTTTGGTTATGCCAAAGCTGTCTCCTCCAGTTTGTGTATGTCAAAGTTGTCACCTCCAGGTTTTGACATACCGAAAATATCGCCTCCAGTTTTGGGCATGTGGAAAATTTCTCCTCCAGCATTGTGTATATGCACTATGTCTCTTCCAGTCATGGGCATGTTGAAGATATCTCCTCCAGTTTCCAGCTTGTGGAAGATGTCTCCTCTGGTTTTCAGTTTGTGGAATATATATCCTCCAGTTGGGGGCATGCAGAATATGTTTCCTCCACTTCTGGACATCCCTATAGCCAACGTTTGCAATGCTCCTCAGCATGGCTTGTGACTACTCCATCTCTAAATGACTTGCAGCCACAAGTGCAATATTAGGAAAGTTCTATTTTTCAACTGCACAATGACTGCTATATATCCCCTCTAATCCACTTGAGAATGGAGATTCACCCAGCTCGTGTCATCAGGAAAATTGGATAATTCAGTTTTCCTCAACAGAAAATGTCTCTTGTATTCCTCAGCCCGTAGTATGTGTACTCTAGGTAAACACACAATGCAATGTTTTTCCCCAGCATTCCTTCACATGGTATGTGTTCATTCACCTCTCGTCAGTATGAAATGTCTTTCCCCATCATTATTCAACTGACAGTATCTCCTCCAGTTTTGGAAATACAGCATATGTCTCTTCCAGGTTTGTGCATGTGGAATACGTTTCTTTCAGTTTTCAGCATATGGAACGCATCTTCTCCAATTTTGTGCATGTGGAATATGTCTCCTGCAGTTTGGGGCATGGAGAAAACGCTTGAACCATTTTTGTTAATGTGGAATATATTACCTCCAATTTTGGACACTGGAATATGTCTTCTGCAAATTTGTGCTGGTGGAATATATCTCTTCCACCTTGACCATGTGGAAGATATCTTCTTAATACTTGTTCATATGGAATATATCCCTCAACTTTAGTAAATACAGGATATGTGTCTTCCAGTTCTGTGCATGTGGAATATGTCTTCTCCCGTTTTCAGCATATGAAATAAATCTTCTCCAATTTTGTGCATGTGAAATATGTTTCCTGTAGTTTGGGATATGTAGAAAATGCCTGATCTATGTTTGTGTGGAATATATTTCCTCCAATTTTGGGCATGTGGAATATGTTTCCTCCATTTTTGTGTGCACATAGAAGATGTCTTTTAAGTTTCCACATGTGGGAGAGGTCTCCTCCAGTTTTGAGAATGTGGAATTAATCTATTTTTGTTTTAGGCATGGGAAATCTGTCTTAAATATTGGGCAGGTTGAAAATACCTGCTCCTTTTTTGTTGGCATGTGGAATATAGTTCGTCTACTTTTCAACATATGGAAGATGTGTCCTCCTTGTTTGGGCATTTGGAATATATATCTTTCAGTTTTTGGCATGGGGAGTATATCTCCTCCCATATTGGGCTTGTGGAATACATCTTCTTTAATTTGGGCATGTGGAAGATGTCTTATCCAGGTTTGTACATGTGGAATATATCTTCAAGTTTTCAGTGTATGGAATATATGTGCTTCTGTTTGGGGCCTATGGAATATGTCTCTCCCACTTTTGGGCATGTGGGATCAGTCTCCTCCTGTTTTGGACATGTGGAATATATCTCCTCTAATTTTGGGCATGTGGAATCACCATATCCTCCTGTTTCAGTCATGTGGAATATGTCTCCTCCCGTTTATGAAATGTGGAATATGTCTCCTATTTGGTGCATGTGGAATACATCTTTTCCTGTTTGGGGCGAGTAGACAATGACTCCCTCCATTTTTGGTTATGTCAAAGCTGTCTCATCCACATTGGGCGTGTCAAAGGTGTCACCTCCAGGTTTTGACATACAGAAGATATCGACTCCAGTTTTGGGCATATGGAAGATTTCTCCTCCAGTGTTGCGTATATGCATTATGTCTCCCCCAGTCTTGGGCATGTGGAAGATATCTCCTCCAGTTTCAGCTTGTGGAAGATGTCTCCTCTGGTTTCCATTTTGTGGAAGATATATCCTCCAGTTGGGGGCATGCAGAATATGTTTCCTCCACTTCTCTACATCCCTATAGCCAATGTTTGCAATGCTCCTCAGCATGGAATGTGACTACTCCATGTCTACATGACTTGCAGCCACAAGTGCTGTCTTAGGAAAGTTCTATTTTCCAACTTCAAAATGCCTGCTGTAAATACCCTCCAATCAACTTGGGAATGAAAATTCACCCAGCTCATGTCATCAGGGAAATTGGAGAATTCAGTTTTCCTCAACAGAAATTGTCTCTTGTATTCGTGTGCCCGGAGTATGTGTACTCAAGGTAAAAACACCATGCAATATTTTTCCCCAGCATTCCTTCACATGGTATGTGTTCATCCACCACTCCTCAATATGGAATATCTTTCCCCATCATTTTTCAACTGAGAGTTTCTCCTCCAATTCTGAGCAAGAGCAATGTTTTCAGAACGTGGAATATATCTCCTCCAATTTGGTGTATGTAGAATACATCTTTTCCAGTTTTGTGCTGTAGAAGATGTCTCCTCGAGTTTTCAGCACTTGGAATATATGTCCTTCAATTTGGGACATGTGGAGTGTATCTTTGCCAGTTTAGTGCTGTGAAACATATCTCCTCCGGGTTGGGGCGTGTGGAATATGTCTCCATGTTTGAGCCCAGGTCTCCTCATCCATTGTCCTGAGCATAAAAGGTGTGTGCTGCTGGTCACACAGCAGAATGGGCCTCCTCGAGCCTTACTCACACGGAATATCTATGCTTCAGTGCCTCTCTGCATAGAATTTGTCCACTCTAGTTCACAGTCTAAAATGCATCTACTCCAGTACTCACTAAGAAGTAACCTCACCTTGAGAATCTAAATGAACGAAAATTTATTTGACCCTTTTATTGTCCCCTCATTCTTAGGCTTCCCCCTAGTATCCTAATATTCCAGTATTTCTGAGGATGGAAATAATGTCAAGGCCATACCTATACAGAATGAAGCCCATCTCCTTTTGCTCACTAGAGCAAGGAACAGATCGAGTCTAATTTTTCTCAGTAAGGACTGTATTTGTCACTGCTCTCTAAAGCATCAAGAGGATGTTTCCCAAGACTTGCCAGCCTCGCTAACATGGATTCCAGCTCTCTACCGAAGTTGAGTGTTCTCTTAAGGATTCCTTAACGTCCACTATTCTCAGAATAGGATATACGTGCTCCTGTTCTCCTTGGCAGGAATGTATCTATTCCAACTCTCCATGAGAATGTAAGCATTTATTCATGATAAGCAATTGTTAGCATGAAACTATCTCCTTCCTGTATCCTCATTGCTCACAGCAGAAAACGACTTCTTCAGTTTTTCTCCTGCATGGAATCTGTGTACTTCAGTTCATTCCTCATGTTCTATGTCTACCTCATGTCTCTACAGGAAGAAATGAAGCTATTATTACTGTCAATAGCATGGAACATGGCAAGTGAAGCTCTACTCACAAGGTAAGTATCATCTCCAGCTTTCCTTTTGGTGGAAGCTGTCTACTCCAGCTGTGCTGAGAATGGAATATATGTAATGTAGCCCACCTCAGGTAGGTAATTACTAACTCAGTTCTCTTCAGCATGTTGACATGTGTACTTATAGCACAGAATGTGTCTGCGCTAATCCTCTTCAACATATAGACTGTGACTCTCATGTTTCCATAAGTTGGAATGTGTCTACTCCACTTTACTTCATCAAGAGAGGCTCATGATGAAGTTGTGGCTCTCAGCATCGCATATGATGAAACCAGCTCTTGTGAGCAAGGTACATGTCAAGACTGCCATTCTCAGGCATGGAATCTGGCAAGTATAGTGCTCCTTGGCATGGAGTACATTTTTGCATTTGGAATAGGTCCCTTCCAACTTTGTGCTTGTGGAATAATTCTCTTCTAGTTGTAGGTATTTGGAATAAATTTCCAATTTGGGGTATATGGAAGATGTCCCCTCCAGTTTTGGGAATGCAGAAGATGTCTCCTCCGGCTTATTGCTTGTGGAATATGTCTCTTCCAGTTTTATGCATGTAGAATATTTATTTTCCATTTTCGCCATGTGGAATATGTCTCCTCCAGTTTTGACCATGTGGAAGTTGTCTCCTCAATATCTGTGCATATGGAATATATCTCCTCCAGTTTTGGAAATACAGCATATGTGCCTTCCCGGTTTGTGCAAGTGGATTATGTTTCTTTCAGTTTTCTGCATATGGAACACATCTTCTCCAATTTTGTGCATGTGGAATATGTCTCCTGCATTTTGGGGCATGGAGAATACACCTGATCCATTTTGTTAACGTGGAATATATTTCTTCCAGTTTTGGACACTGGAATATGTCTTCTGCAAGTTTGTGCTGGTGGAATATGTGTCTTCCAGCTTGACCATGTGGAAGATATCTTCTCAATACTTGTGCATATGGAATATATCTCCTCCAGTTTTGTAAATACAGGATATGTGTCTTCCAGTTTTTTGCATGTGGAATATGTCTTCTCCTGTTTTCAGCATAAGGAATAAATCTTCTCTAATTTGTGCATGTGGAATATGTCTTCTCCTGTCTTCAGCATATGGAATAAATCTTCTCCAATTTTGTGCCTGTGGAATATTTCTCCTGAAGTTTGGGATATGTAGAAAATGCCTGACCTATGTTTGTGTGGAATATATTTCCTCCAATTTTGGGCATGTGGAATATGTTTCCTCCATTTTTGTGCACAGAAGATGTCTTTTCCAAGTTTTCGCACGTGGAAGATGTCTCCTCCAGTTTTGAGAATGTGGAATTAATCTATTTTTGGTTTAGGCATGGGAAATCTGTCTTAAATATTGGGCAGGTTGAAAATACCTGCTCCTTTTTTGTTGGCATGTGGAATATAGTTCGTCTACTTTTCAACATATGGAAGATGTGTCCTCCTTGTTTGGGCATTTGGAATATATATCTTTCAGTTTTTGGCATGGGGAGTATATCTCCTCCCATATTGGGCTTGTGGAATACATCTTCTTTAATTTGGGCATGTGGAAGATGTCTTATCCAGGTTTGTACATGTGGAATATATCTTCAAGTTTTCAGTGTATGGAATATATGTGCTTCTGTTTGGGGCCTATGGAATATGTCTCTCCCACTTTTGGGCATGTGGGATCAGTCTCCTCCTGTTTTGGACATGTGGAATATATCTCCTCTAATTTTGGGCATGTGGAATCACCATATCCTCCTGTTTCAGTCATGTGGAATATGTCTCCTCCCGTTTATGAAATGTGGAATATGTCTCCTATTTGGTGCATGTGGAATACATCTTTTCCTGTTTGGGGCGAGTAGACAATGACTCCCTCCATTTTTGGTTATGTCAAAGCTGTCTCATCCACATTGGGCGTGTCAAAGGTGTCACCTCCAGGTTTTGACATACAGAAGATATCGACTCCAGTTTTGGGCATATGGAAGATTTCTCCTCCAGTGTTGCGTATATGCATTATGTCTCCCCCAGTCTTGGGCATGTGGAAGACATCTCCTCCAGTTTCAGCTTGTGGAAGATGTCTCCTCTGGTTTCCATTTTGTGGAAGATATATCCTCCAGTTGGGGGCATGCAGAATATGTTTCCTCCACTTCTGTACATCCCTATAGCCAATGTTTGCAATGCTCCTCAGCATGGAATGTGACTACTCCATGTCTACATGACTTGCAGCCACAAGTGCTGTCTTAGGAAAGTTCTATTTTCCAACTTCAAAATGCCTGCTGTAAATACCCTCCAATCCACTTGGGAATGAAAATTCACCCAGCTCATGTCATCAGGGAAATTGGAGAATTCAGTTTTCCTCAACAGAAATTGTCTCTTGTATTCGTGTGCCCGGAGTATGTGTACTCAAGGTAAAAACACCATGCAATATTTTTCCCCAGCATTCCTTCACATGGTATGTGTTCATCCACCACTCCTCAATATGGAATATCTTTCCCCATCATTTTTCAACTGAGAGTTTCTCCTCCAATTCTGAGCAAGAGCAATGTTTTCAGAACGTGGAATATATCTCCTCCAATTTGGTGTATGTAGAATACATCTTTTCCAGTTTTGTGCTGTAGAAGATGTCTCCTCGAGTTTTCAGCACTTGGAATATATCTCCTTCAATTTGGGACATGTGGAGTGTATCTTTGCCAGTTTGGTGCTGTGAAACATATCTCCTCCGGGTTGGGGCGTGTGGAATATGTCTCCATGTTTGAGCCCAGGTCTCCTCATCCATTGTCCTGAGCATAAAAGGTGTGTGCTGCTGGTCACACAGCAGAATGGGCCTCCTCGAGCCTTACTCACACGGAATATCTATGCTTCAGTGCCTCTCTGCATAGAATTTGTCCACTCTAGTTCACAGTCTAAAATGCATCTACTCCAGTACTCACTAAGAAGTAACCTCACCTTGAGAATCTAAATGAACGAAAATTTATTTGACCCTTTTATTGTCCCCTCATTCTTAGGCTTCCCCCTAGTATCCTAATATTCCAGTATTTCTGAGGATGGAAATAATGTCAAGGCCATACCTATACAGAATGAAGCCCATCTCCTTTTGCTCACTAGAGCAAGGAACAGATCGAGTCTAATTTTTCTCAGTAAGGACTGTATTTGTCACTGCTCTCTAAAGCATCAAGAGGATGTTTCCCAAGACTTGCCAGCCTCGCTAACATGGATTCCAGCTCTCTACCGAAGTTGAGTGTTCTCTTAAGGATTCCTTAACGTCCACTATTCTCAGAATAGGATATACGTGCTCCTGTTCTCCTTGGCAGGAATGTATCTATTCCAACTCTCCATGAGAATGTAAGCATTTATTCATGATAAGCAATTGTTAGCATGAAACTATCTCCTTCCTGTATCCTCATTGCTCACAGCAGAAAACGACTTCTTCAGTTTTTCTCCTGCATGGAATCTGTGTACTTCAGTTCATTCCTCATGTTCTATGTCTACCTCATGTCTCTACAGGAAGAAATGAAGCTATTATTACTGTCAATAGCATGGAACATGGCAAGTGAAGCTCTACTCACAAGGTAAGTATCATCTCCAGCTTTCCTTTTGGTGGAAGCTGTCTACTCCAGCTGTGCTGAGAATGGAATATATGTAATGTAGCCCACCTCAGGTAGGTAATTACTAACTCAGTTCTCTTCAGCATGTTGACATGTGTACTTATAGCACAGAATGTGTCTGCGCTAATCCTCTTCAACATATAGACTGTGACTCTCATGTTTCCATAAGTTGGAATGTGTCTACTCCACTTTACTTCATCAAGAGAGGCTCATGATGAAGTTGTGGCTCTCAGCATCGCATATGATGAAACCAGCTCTTGTGAGCAAGGTACATGTCAAGACTGCCATTCTCAGGCATGGAATCTGGCAAGTATAGTGCTCCTTGGCATGGAGTACATTTTTGCATTTGGAATAGGTCCCTTCCAACTTTGTGCTTGTGGAATAATTCTCTTCTAGTTGTAGGTATTTGGAATAAATTTCCAATTTGGGGTATATGGAAGATGTCCCCTCCAGTTTTGGGAATGCAGAAGATGTCTCCTCCGGCTTATTGCTTGTGGAATATGTCTCTTCCAGTTTTATGCATGTAGAATATTTATTTTCCATTTTCGCCATGTGGAATATGTCTCCTCCAGTTTTGACCATGTGGAAGTTGTCTCCTCAATATCTGTGCATATGGAATATATCTCCTCCAGTTTTGGAAATACAGCATATGTGCCTTCCCGGTTTGTGCAAGTGGATTATGTTTCTTTCAGTTTTCTGCATATGGAACACATCTTCTCCAATTTTGTGCATGTGGAATATGTCTCCTGCATTTTGGGGCATGGAGAATACACCTGATCCATTTTGTTAACGTGGAATATATTTCTTCCAGTTTTGGACACTGGAATATGTCTTCTGCAAGTTTGTGCTGGTGGAATATGTGTCTTCCAGCTTGACCATGTGGAAGATATCTTCTCAATACTTGTGCATATGGAATATATCTCCTCCAGTTTTGTAAATACAGGATATGTGTCTTCCAGTTTTTTGCATGTGGAATATGTCTTCTCCTGTTTTCAGCATAAGGAATAAATCTTCTCTGATTTTGTGCATGTGGAATATGTCTTCTCCTGTTTTCAGCATATGGAATAAATCTTCTCCAATTTTGTGCCTGTGGAATATTTCTCCTGAAGTTTGGGATATGTAGAAAATGCCTGACCTATGTTTGTGTGGAATATATTTCCTCCAATTTTGGTCATGTGGAATATGTTTCCTCCATTTTTGTGCACAGAAGATGTCTTTTCCAAGTTTTCGCACGTGGAAGATGTCTCCTCCAGTTTTGAGAATGTGGAATTAATCTATTTTTGTTTTAGGCATGGGAAATCTGTCTTAAATATTGGGCAGGTTGAAAATACCTGCTCCTTTTTGTTGGCATGTGGAATATAGTTCGTCTACTTTTCAACATATGGAAGATGTGTCCTCCTTGTTTGGGCATTTGGAATATATATCTTCCAGTTTTTGGCATGGGGAGTATATCTCCTCCCATATTGGGCTTGTGGAATACATCTTCTTTAATTTGGGCATGTGGAAGATGTCTTATCCAGGTTTGTACATGTGGAATATATCTTCAAGTTTTCAGTGTATGGAATATATGTGCTTCTGTTTGGGGCCTATGGAATATGTCTCTCCCACTTTTGGGCATGTGGGATCAGTCTCCTCCTGTTTTGGACATGTGGAATATATCTCCTCTAATTTTGGGCATGTGGAATCCATATCCTCCTGTTTCAGTCATGTGGAATATATCTCCTCCCGTATATGAAATGTGGAATATGTCTCCTATTTGGTGCATGTGGAATACATCTTTTCCTGTTTGGGGTGAGTAGACAATGACTCCCTCCATTTTTGGTTATGTCAAAGCTGTCTCATCCACATTGGGTGTGTCAAAGGTGTCACCTCCAGGTTTTGACATACAGAAGATATCGACTCCAGTTTTGGGCATATGGAAGATTTCTCCTCCAGTGTTGTGTATATGTATTATGTCTCCCACAGTCTTGGGCATGTGGAAGATATCTCCTCCAGTTTCAGCTTGTGGAAGATGTCTCCTCTGGTTTCCATTTTGTGGAAGATATATCCTCCAGTTGGGGGCATGCAGAATATGTTTCCTCCACTTCTGTACATCCCTATGGCCAACGTTTTCAATGCTCCTCAGCATGGAATGTGACTACTCCATGTCTACATGACTTGCAGCCACTTGTGCTGTCTGAGGAAAGTTCTATTTCCCAACTTCATATTGCCTGCTGTAAATCCCCTCCAATCTACTTGGGAATGGATATTCACCCAGCTCATGTCATCAGAGAAATTGGAGAAATCAGTATTCCTCAACAAAAAGTGTCTCTTGTATTCATGTGCCTGGAGTATGTGTACTCTAGATAAAAACACCATGCAATGTTTTTCCCCAGCATTCCTTCACGTGGTTTGTGTTCATGCACCTCACCTCAATATGGAATACCTTTCCCCATCATTTTTCAACTGAGAGTATCTCCTCCAATGTTGAGCAAGATGAATGTTTTCTGCATGTGGAAATATCTCCTCCAATTTGGTATATGTAGAATACATCTTTTCCAGTTTTGTGCTATAGAAGATGTCTCCTCAAGTTTTCAGCACGTGAAATATATCTCCTTCAATTTGGGACATGTGGAGTGTATCTTTGCCAGTTTGGTGCTGTGGAATATATGTCCTCCAGTTTGGGGCATGTGGCATATGTCTACATGATTGAGCCCATTCTCCTCATCCATTGTCCTGAGCATAAAAGGTGTGTTCTGCAGGTCACTCAGCAGAATGGGCCTCCTCGAGCCTTACTCATGTGGAATCTCTATGCTTCAGTGCCTCTCTGCATGGAATATATCTACTCTATTTCACAGTCTAAAATGCATTTACTCCTGCACTCATTAAGGTGGAATCCATTTATCCCAGTATTCCTGAGGATGGAAAAAATGTCAAGGCCATGTCTCTACAGAATGAAGGCCATTTCCTTTTGCTCACTACAGCAAGGAATAGATCCAGTCTAATTTTTCTCAGTAAAAACTGTATTTGTCACTGAACTCTAGAGCATGAAGAGGATGTGTCCCAAAACTTGCCAGCCTTGCTAACATGGATTCCAGCTCTCTACCGAAGTTGAGTGTTCTCTTGAGGATTCTTTAACTTCCACTATTCTCAGCATGGGATATATGTTCTTCTGTTTTTCTTGGCAGGAATGTATCTATTGCAACTCTCCATGAGAAAGAAGCATTTATTCATGGTAAGCAATTGTTAGCATGAAACTGTCTCCTTCCTGTATCCTCATTGCTCAAAGCAGAAAATGACCTCTTCAGTTTTTCTCCTGCATGGAATCCATGTACTTCAGTTCATTCCTCATGTTCTATGTCTCTACAGGAAGAAATGAAGCTATTATCACTGTCAATAGCATGGAACATGGCAAGTGAAGCTCTACTCACAAGGTAAGTATCATCTCCAGCTTTCCTTTTGGTGGAAGCTGTCTACTCCACCTGTGCTGAGAATGGAATATATGTAATGTAGCCCACCTCAGGTAGGTAATTACTAACTCAGTTCTCTTCAGCATGTTGATATGTGTACTTATAGCACAGAATGTGTCTGCGCTAATCCTCTTCAACATATAGACTGTGACTCTGATGCATCCTTAAGTTGGAGTGTGTCTACTCCATTCTACTTCATCAAGAGAGGCTCATGATGAAGTTGAGCCTCTCAGCATCGCAGGTGATGAAAGCAGCTCTTGTCGGCATGGTAAGTGTCAACACTGGCATTCTCAGGCATGGAATCTGGCAAGTATAGTGGTCTTTGGCATGGAGTACATCTACCTCAATTCTGCTCAGCATGGGATCTGTGGACTTAATTTCAGCTCAGAATGAGTTTGCCTCTTTCATGAAATGTGTATACAGCACTCCATGTCCTCATGGAACTCATCTTCCCATCTATGAAGGCTCTTTTCCGTATGAAATATGGCTGATCCAGATCTTTTCAACGGAAATGTATCCGCAGAGCTCACTTAGGTATCATTTCTAGTACATAAGGAATAAAGACATGTTGTGTAGTCACTTCAGAATGGAGTGAGAGTCCAGCAGCTCTCCCCAGCTTGGAATGCATGTAGTTTAGCTCTGCATCACAAAATGTATCTACTGTTGCTTTGCTCAGCAGGGAATATGTGTTCTCCAGTTCTTCTCAACATGGAATTTGTCTCCTCCTGCTCTTTTTCTCAAGAAATGTGTGTCCTCCAAGTCATCTAATCATGGAATGCCTTTCTACTAGCTTTGTTTAGCATGGAATCTATGTATTCCAACTTTGCTAAGCTAGGTAGGCATCTATTCCAGGACTATGAGGAATCGGTTATGTTTTGCTCTTTTCAGTATGGAATATAGGTGCTCTCTCCTTGTCATCGTCGGGTCCTGCTTCTGTTTACGTGGAAGTCTTTGATTCTAGCTCTCCTAGGTGTAATGATAGGCAGGTGACAAACATCTCCTAGTTCATCTTAGGATGAAGTGAATGCCAGCAAATCTACAATGCATAGAATGATTTTATAGCATCCTGTCACGTTAGTGGCCCCTCTGGTCATGTTATGTTAGAGCATATGCAAAATTTGAGGGCACAACAAAATGGAATGTTTCTGCTGCTGCTTTCCGGGAGACCTGATGTTTTGCTGAAGGTACTTCAACATGGGATTCTGCTCCTCTAGTTTGCCTTAGTGTGCATTGTATCTGGCTTACTCTCCTCTGGCTGGACTATGTCTAGCTTGGTTCTTGTCAGGCTGAAATGCATCTTTTCAATTCTCCTTGAGGTGGATGGCTTGGAGCTGCAGGTCTTATTCCAGGACTCCAGAGGAAGGACAGTGTCAGCTGCAGTTCTGTACAGCATGGAATCAGTCTCTTGGCACTCACTCACATCAGGAAGAATTAGTCTACTGTCCTTATCATAGAATACAGCTCCTCCTGCTCTTCAGAGAATGGGATAAATGTGCTCCAGTTCTACTCAGCATTGAAACCATTTTCTCCAGCTTTTTCAGAAAGATAAATGAGCACTCCACATTTCTCTATCATGGAATTACTGTGCATTTTGCTCAGCATGGAATATACCACTGTTCTGTCTGTTCTGGAATCCAAGTATCTGAACTTGGTAAGTGTCAACTTGGGGTCTATTTAGCATGGATTTCTGTCCTTTCTCTTTCCTCATTTCCAAATCCACCTTTTCCAAATTTCCACATAAGGGAATCAATGCCTTGCATCTCTGCATGACAGAATTGGTCTCCAAAACTTCTTTCAGTATGGGATGTGTTGATGCCATGTCCATTCAGCATAAAAAAATGTCAATGCTTCTAGACACCAGTGACTCATGCCTGTAGTCCTAGCTACTCAAGAGGCTGAGATCTGAGGCAGCAAGTCTGTGAGACGCTTACATCCAGTAAGCCAGCAGGAAACCTGAAGTTGTGCTGCAGCTAAAGTGATAGAGGTGAAGAGATCAGGGACAGCACCCAAGTCCAGAGGGCAAGTCCCATGACTGAACCCCCCTCCCAAAAAAAGTAGATGTCAATGCTGGTTATCCTCAGCATGACATCTATTTATTCCATCTTTCTTAAGTAATATCAATGTCCTCTGCAGCAGTGTGCATAATACATGTGAAATCTGTTGCAGCTTATTTCTGTGTTCTTTTCTCTTCATCAAGGAATACACTTATTCCGGCTCTCCTCAGCATGGTTACTTCTACTCAGGGTCTTAGGATGACGTGCATTTCAAGCAACTCTCCTCAACAAGGTAAGTATCAATGCTAGTATGCTTTAGCATGCAGTCTTGTTAATACAGTTCTCATTGTCCTGAAAGTCTCCTCAACAAGAAATCTGTCTACGTCTGTTCTACTCAGCTTGGTTGAGCAGGTTTCTGTTCACTGAAGTGACCACTAGGCTCTTCAGGGGCCTACATCCTGTACTCTTCCTGATAGAATGTGATCTACTCAGGCACCTGTAATGTGGAATATGTCTAAAGCTTTCATCTTCAGAGAAGTGTCTGCTTTAGTACCCTGCAGCGTGGTATGTGGATTTCACATTTTATGTTTGCTTGGAATCCATTTCTTCCAGCCAGATTTCTTAGGATGATATATGTCCAGTCCAGCTGTCTTCATCAAGAAATATAGCTTCTCTAGGTGTATGCCTAGGTGGGGGCTCTGTCCTCAGAGGGTCGGCCTGTCATATGTTAAAGGTACTTCTCCTCGGCAAGATCCATGTCAATTCCACTTTTTGTCAGCATGGAGGCTGACTAGTTCAGTGCTCCATGTCATGGAATTTGTCTACTGCAACTCAGATCAAAGCCAACACAGAAGGGAACTTGTCTTCTGCAAGTCTTGTCATCATGGAATCAATCACCCAGTTACCACAGGTATTTACAGCTTGGAATATCCCTTGTGATTTCTTTTATCACAATAAAATACATGTACAGCTGGCCACTCAGTATGGAGGTTCATATTTCCAGTTGTACAAATGATGGAATACCTGTATTGCTCATTGTTTGATATTATACTGAGGATGAACCAGCTCTCCTTCTCTGGGAAAGTATATAAATGTGTTCTGTACATGGAATGTTTATCCTCCAATTTGCCCAGGTATCAAATGTATTTACCATGGCTTTCTTCACCAAAGAATGCATGTAATGCAGCTGTCTTCACCAGGGACTCTCTTGTTCAGGTTCCTTCCCTAGAAAATGTGCCTTCTTCTTCAGTCCTTCTCAGGATTAAATAGTTTCCTGGAGGCTGTTCTTGGCATAGGATCCATCAATTCCACGTCTGGTAAACAAGGTAGGTCTCAGCCCTTGGAGTCTCCTGCATGGAGCATGGGCTTCTGTGTTTCTGACATAGAATGGATCAGCTCCAGATCTCCTCAAGAATGTCTAAGTGCCTATTCGAGCAGCACCTTACAACATGGACTCTTGTCTCCCACAATTCTCCTATTCTTGGAATGCACCAAACTGCACAATGTTTTGCTTGGATACTCTATGCAAGCTCTCAGTATGACATGTCTTTAAAGCAAACCTTGCCAGCGAGGTAAGTTTCCAGTATGGTATTCTTCCTTTTTCTTTGGCCAGTCTCTGGACCACTGTCCCTGACTTCTTTTTGCTCAAGGCTAGCACTGTCTCTCTTGAGCCACAGTGCCACTTGTGGCTTTTTCTGTTGATTTGGTGCTGAGGAATTGAATCCAGGGTTTTGTGCATGCTGGGCAAGCACTCTCCCACTAAGCCACACCCCCAGCCCCTCAAGTATGGTATTCTTGAGTCTGCAGTTGGCTACTTGAATACTTCTTCAGCCTATATCTGCATGGAATCTGTCTATTCTCACTCTTGTCATCCTGGACTCCTAGTACACAACGTTACAATGCTCTGCAGCATGAAATCTGATTAGCCCATCTCAATTCTGCATGTACCGCAGCCATAGGTACTGTTTTACAAAAGGTCTGCTTTCCAGCTATACATTGCCTGCAATGTATCTCCTCCAACCCACGTGAGATTAAAATAAGACTCACCCAGCTCTTGTCTTTTTGGAAATTGTATAATTGAGTTCCCTTCAGCAGAGAATACCTCTTGTTCCAGCATTCATGATTCTGGAGTATGTGTTCTCCATATCAGCACACAATGCAGTGAGTTTCTCCAACTTCCCTCCACATGGAATGTGTTCATCTACCTCTCCTCAGTGTGGAATGCGTGTCCTCAATTCAGCCTGAACTATATCTCCAGCAGTTTTGGGCATGTGGAATATGTCTCCTCCAGTTTTGGAGAATGAAGAATAATATGTCCACCCAATTTTGGGACTGTGGAATATGTCTATTAACTTCCCAGCATGGAATATGCCTCCTCCATCGTCATGCACATGAAAAGTGATGGCTGAAGGTCTTCTACAGGAGTGGGGCTCCTCCAGCCTTTACATGTGGAATCTTATCTGTTCCAGCCTTTCTCAGCATGGAATGTGTCTCCTCCAGTGCATTGGCAATAATGTGTCTCCTCCAGCACTACACAAAAGGGTGGCCATTTTTCCCAGGCAGGAAAATATGGCTATCCCTGCACGGTCTGAAGGACATCTCCTTTTGCTCACTCCAAGAGGGAATAGATCCATTCGAATTTTTCTTAGCATTGAATGTATCTATCACTGCTCTTGAGAACTTGAAGTGGATCTGTTCTAAGTCTCCTCAGCAAGGCAATCAAGGATTCAAGCTCTCTGTAGGAATGTGATGTTGCCCTTAGGATTTTTTATCATCTGCTCCCACTTCCTCAGCATGGAATATGTGTGCTCATGTTCTCCTGGGCATGGAATGCCTCTCTTTCAGCTCTCTTCAGTCAGGTAAGCATTTATTTGGGGCAAGCATTTCTTAGCATGGAACCATCTCCATTCTGTATTCACATGCAAGACTGAATCTTTTCCTTTTTGCTAAGACCATAAAATTCATCACTTCAGTCTGTTTGATAGGTAGAATCAATGTATTTGAGTTCATTCCTCACAGTCCATGTTTATCTATCTCTTTGCAGGATATAATAAAGCTATTGTTGCTGTTTCTAGCATAGAAAAATTCAAATGCAGCTCCCCTCAAACAGTAAGTATCCCCTGCTGTCCTCACTGTGTAATTTGTCTATCCCAGTTGTGTTCTGAATGGAATATATCTTATGCATCCCTCCTCAGGAAATTTCTTTTTTGATTAATTAAATTTCGTTGACAAGGTGCTGTGCAAAAGTGGTACAGTTACATAAGAAGGCAGTGAGTACATTTCTTGTGATATCTTACACTCTCATGTTTCTTTTCCTTCCTTAGATCAGGTAGGCATATATGCAATACCCACTGTACCAACATTCTATACAGTAACCATGTAGCATACACCAAAGGAAATTCACCTAGAACTTTAAATGTTACGTCAACAACAGAATCCTCCTGTGTCCTTCTGTTGGAGTTATTTTTGCTTATACATAATGTAAGGTTGCTGACCCAAATCTGTGGAAAAACCATTTGAGAAGAAGTTTTCTGTTTTGCAGACCTGATCTCTATTGTCCCCTCTGTGTTCTCGGCTTGCCTCGCTCAACATCATTTTTTCAAGTCCTAACTATTTTCCTGTGAATACCAACATTTTATCATTTCTAATCACTATGTAGTATTCCATTGTGTAAAGGTACCACATTTTTTTTTGCCATTCCTGGGCCATGGACTCAGGGTCAGAGCACTGTCCCTGGCTTATTTTGCTCAAGGTGGTACTCTGCCACTTGAGCCATAGTGCCACTTCCGGCCGTTTTCTATATATGTGGTGCTGCAGAATCGAACCCAGGGCTTCATGTGTATGAGGCAAGCACTCTTGCCACTAGGCCATATTCCTAGCCCAGGTACCATATTTTTGGTATCCATTCATTTGTAGTGGGGCATCACATTCCTCAGGTAGCATCTTATTTCTCAGGTAATATATAACTCAACACGTAGCATGGAATCTATTTCAAATATGTGTCTTTATAGCATAGAATGTGTGTAGTACAGTCTCTCTCGAGAGACATAGAATGTGTCTCTAATGTCTCTGTACAAGGGAATGATGGAATGTTCTTTCCAACATATCATGAGCCGGCCCATGTCTCCTTCTCTTGGAATGTATATCATCCAAATCATTTCATTGAACAACACATCTACTCAGATGTCTTGAATAAGGAATGCACCTACCCTGTCTCTCCACAGCACAGATAATTTGTCCACTTGGTTTTTTTTTTGTTTTATAAAGGGCACACTATTCTATCTCTGCTCAGCATGTAGTGTACCTCCTCAGGTTCTCCTCAGCATGAAACTTGAGTAAACCACCTCTCCTCCTCACAGTCAGTTTCTAGTGCATCAGAGTGCAGCTTGGAATCTATCTGTTGCTTGTCCTTTCAGCTTGTAATGCACCACCTCCAGCTGTCTTCACCAGGTGCCTTTGGATGAAGCTAAGGCTCTCAGAAACACATGGGATGAAATCAGATCTTGTCAGCAAGGTAAGTGTCAACACTTGCATTCTCCAGCCTGGAATCTGGTGAGTATAGTGCTTCTTCACATGGAGTACATCTAGCTCAGCTCTCCTCAGCATGGGATCTGTTGGACTTCACTTCTACTCAGGAGGAGTGTGCCTCTTTCACAAAATGTATATGCAGCACTCCATGTCCTCATGGAACCCATCTTCCCATCTATGATGGCTTTCCTCAGAATTAAACATGTCTACTCCTGCTCTTCTCAGCATGAAATGAATCCGCAGAGCTCACTCAGGTATCATTTCCAGTATAAAAGAAATGATATCTGTGCAGTCCACTTCACAATGGAGCGAGAATCCAGCAGCTCTCCTCAGCAAGAAATGCACATATGCTAGCTCTCTGTATCAGGGAATGTGTCTACTGCGCTGTCCTCAGTGTGCAATGTTTCTCCACTACTCAACATGGAATGTGTCTCCAGCAGCTCTCTGCTCAGGGAATCTTTGTTCTTCAAGTCTTCTCATCATGGGATGCTTTTCTACTATGTCTGTTTAGCATGAGATCTACTCCAGCTCTGCTGAACAAAGTACATGTGTATTCCAACTCTAGTCCAGCACTATGAGGAATTGAACATCTCTGATCTTCTCAGTATGGAATATACCTGTTCCAGCCTTGTCAATCTCTGTTCCTGCTTTGCCACCATGATAATCTTTGATTCCACCTCTCCTAGGTGTAATGCTTGAGATGTGATTCTCCTCTCTCGGTTTTCATTAGGAGGCAGTGAATGTCAGGAGCACTCTAATGAATAGAATGCTTGCATAGTATCCTATCATGGAATAGGTCTCCTCCTGGTATATTAAGCGATATCATATTCATTTGAGGACACACCAATGGAATGCTTCTGATGCAGGTTTCCTGAAGACTTGTTCTTTACTTCAGGATATTTGAACTTGGGATGTGTCTACTCTACTTTGCCTCAGTATGGATTATATCTCCATTTACTCCCCTCAAGGAGGGAGTATGTGTATTTGGATTCTCGACAGGCTGAAATGCATCTCTTCCAGTTTTCCTTGGCGTGGAAGAAATGGAGCTGCAGGTATTAATGCAGATCTCCTGAGGAAAACCTCCATGAACTACAGCCTGTACAGCCTGGAATCAATCTCTTGTTACTCACTACCTCATCTACTCTTAGTCTCCGTATTACGGAATGCATCTTCCCCTACTCTTCAAGGAATGGGATGGATAGCTCCAGTTCTGCTCAGCATTGAAACCATCTTCCTCAGCTCCTTTCAGGAAGAGGGGCACTCCAGATTTCTCTATCATGGAATCATATTGCATCATGCTTAGCATGGATTATACTACTAAGTGTTTCTGCCCTGGAATCCAACCATCTGAACTCTACTAAGGTATGTGTCAACTTGGGGTCTCTTTACAATGGAATTCTGTCTCCTTCCTCTTATTTCAAAATGTATATTTTCCATCTTCTCAGAATGGCATAAATGCTTTGTATCTCATCTCATGGTGAAATTATCTCCACAAAAACATTCAGAATATTTCGACACCATCTCTTTTCAGCATGGAATATTTGAATTCTAGTTCTTCTCAGCATGGTGTTCAGTGGTTCCAGCTCACTCAAGTAAGGTAACTATCCACTCCAGTATTGTGTTTACTACAAGTGAAATGTGTTTACTACCTTTCTTTTGTTTTGAAATCCATCTATATTGTAGTAGCTTTCAATAGGGGTGGAATCAGCACCAGTTCTCTTCATCAAGGAATACACCTAATTCAGTTCTCCTTAGCATGCTTGCTTCCTTCTACTACTCAGGATCTCAGCATGGTATGTGTTTAAAGCAGCTCTCATCAGTAAGGTAACTATCAATGCAACCATTCTTTAGCATGCATTCTTGCTGCTGACATAGTGATCTTTGTCATGGACTGCTTCTACTGTCTCTTCAGCATGAGATCTGTTTACCTCCTTTCTACTCAGCATGACTAAGGAGTTTTCTGCCCAATCAAGGGACCCCTAGAGCATTAAGGAGCATCGATCCTGCACTCTTCCTCAAAGAATGTGATCTCAAGCACACTGCATATGGCATGTGTTTATAGCTTTCATCCCCAGAAAGGTAAGCATATGTTTTAACGCCTATCAGCACGGCCTGTTTTTTTTTTTCCCATTTGTACTTGGCCTGGAATACTTTTCACTCCAGCCATATTTCTTAGGAAGAATTATATCCAAAAAATGCACTTACTCTATGTATGCTTGCCGGGATGCCTGTCCTCAACATGTCAGCGGTGCAAGTGTTAAAGGCAGTTCTCCTTGGCAAGGTATGCATCAACTACAGTTTCTGTCAGCATGGAGTCTGGCTAGCTCACTGCTCTTTGTCATGGAATACCTTCACTGTAGCTCTGTTCAAGCCCAGTACAGTAACCAAGCCCAGCACAGAATCGAATGTGGCTTCCCTCATGGAGTCCATCAACGATTTACTGCAGGTTTTGCTAGCCTGGGTTTACCTTATTCCTGTCATCAGCATGAAATGAACAGAGGCAGAGTATGGAAGGGTTGGTTTCCACAGGTACAAGACATGGAATGGAAATCCTCTCATTTTTTTGTAAAAGTAATGAGAGTATACCAGCTCTCTATATCTGGGGATATGTATAGATGTATTCTGTACCCAAGAATGTTTCTCCTCCAGTTCTTCTGAGCATGAACGGCATATCCCATGGTTATCCTTAGCATACAATGCATGTATCTTGAGCAGGGAATATGTATGTTTAGTTCGCTTCCTTTGGAAATCGGCTCATTCAGGTCTTCTCAAGCATTAAGGCTGTCCTTGGCACAGGAACCATCAACTCCATCTTTGGTAAGCAAGGCAGCTCTCAACTCCAGGATTTTCCTGCATAGAGTATGGGCTTCTGTATTTCTGTCATGGAATGGATCAGCTCCAGTTCTCCTCAGTAAGCAATCCCAGCAGCCTGTTGCATGGATTCTTGGCCACCACATTTCTCCCTATCTTGGAATGTACAGAATTGGGATCTGTTTCGTTAGAGATGTCCTTAAAGCAGCTTTTGTCAGCAAGATAAGATTCAAGTGTGGCATTCTTGAGTAGGCAGCTTGCTAGTAACATATTCCTTGCCTAGAATACATCGGCTTAATACAGAATGCAAATTATTTAGCCCATCCCTGCATGGTAGCTATCTATTCATACTCTTATCAACTTGGAATCGCTGTAGTCAAACTTTACAATGTTCCTCAGCATGAAATGTGATTGTTCCATCTCTACTATGCATGAATTACAGCCATGGATGCCACGTCAGGAAATTTTGGCTTTCCAACTGTACAATGCCTGCAATGCATCTCCTTCACTTCACTTGAGTGTGGAGTGAGATTTGCCCAGGTCTTGTCATTGTATAATTGGGTAATTGGATAATTATATAATTGCATAATTGGATTCTCCTCAGCAAATAATGGCTCTTGTTCCAACATCCCTCAGTCTGGAGCATGGAAACTCCAGATAACCACAACATGCAATGTGTTTCTCCAGCTTTCCTCCACATGCAATGTGTTCATCCACCGCAACTCAATGTGGAATTGCCTCTCTTCAGCTCTTGTCAATGCAGAATGTGAATGTGCCTCCTCCAGTTTTGAGCAAGAGGAATATGTCTTTTCCTCTTTCAGGCATGTGGAATATGTCTGCCAGTTTGGGCAAGTAGAATATATCTCCGCCAGTTTGGGGCATGTGGAATATGTCTCCTCCAAGTGTGGGCCCAGGTTTCCTCAGCATTATCTTGAGCATAAGAGTAATATTCTGCAACTCAACCTCCTCTCGCCTTCCTCAGGTGGAATCTATATGCTTCAGTGCCTTTCTGCCTAGAATGTGTCTACTCCAGTTCCCAGTCTAAAGTAGTTCTTACAGCACATCTGAAGTTTGGATCCCAGTTTCCCGGAGGACGGAAAATGTCAAGGACAGGTTTCTAGAACTGAAGGACACCTCCTTTTATTCACTCCAGCAAGGAATAGATCCACTTTAATTTTCTCAACAAGGAATGTATTTGTCATTGCTCTCTAGAGCATGAAGAGGATGTGTCCCAAGTCTCCTGAGGGTTGTCATGGATTCCTGCTCTCTGCAGCAAGCTGAATGTTCTCTTAAGGATTGCTTATCATGGAATGAGATCCACGTGCTTCGGTTCTTCTTGGCACGGAATGCATATATTCCAACTCCCAGAAGAAGGCAAGCATTTCCTTTGGGTAAGCTTTTGTCATCATGAAACCATCTCCTTCCTGGATCTTCCTGCAGTATTGAATATTTTCCCTCATGGCTCACAGCATGAAATGAATCTCTTCTGTCTCTTTGCTGCATGGAATCTCTGTGCTCAAATTTATTTTCATGGTTTATGTCTACCTCATGTTTCTGCAGGAAGGAATGATGCTACAGTCGATTTGTACTCAGCATCATGGAATGTAGCATGTGCAACTCTACTCATAAGGTAAGTATCATGTCCAGCTTTCGTTTTGGTCGAAGCTGTCTACTCCAGCTGTGCTGAGAATGGAATATAGATGTAAGGCAGCCCTCTTCAGGTAGGTAATTACTAACTCAGTTCTCCTCAGCATGTTGACATGTATAGTTATACCATTATAGAATATGTCTACCCTAGTCCTCTAAAAAATACAGACTGTCGCCTTCATGTCTCCCTACATTGGAATGTGTCTGCTACAGCAACTTACAATATGGCATGGGATTGCACCATGGCTCATTCACTTGGAACACATACCATCTGTCTCCCGACACACAGCAGTTTGCTTACTCCAGCTGCCTTGAGCAAGGAATGCTGCTTCTCCATCTCCTCTCAGCCTGCAATGTGTGTCCCTTTCTATTTTCCATGAGGAGTACCTTACTTCTCCTTTTTCTTAGCAAGAAGTGCAATTCCACAGATTTTCATTAGTATGAGTTGTGGCTAGAGCAGCTCTCTTCTTCACGGTCAGTTTCTGGAGTCAGGCTGGAATCTGTATTGTATGTTAGCTCAGCCTTGCATGCATCATCTCATCTCTCTGAAGCTGGGGCTCTCAGGATGGCATTGTTAAAAGCAGCTCTTGTCAGTAAGGTAAGTGTGAACTGAACACTCTCCAGCATGTAACTGGGAAGTATACCACTCTTTGACATGGAGTGCATCTACCTCAATTCTCCTCAGCATGGATTCTATCAACATCAGTTCTACTAAGGACAGGATGTGCTGGTTCCAACTCCCATCAGCATGGAGTGCATGTATTCTATATGTCCACGTCAGGGAATCTGTCTATTGTGACTTTCTTTGGCAGAGAATATACCTTCTACAATTCTCCTCAACTTGGAATGTGTCTCCTCCAGCTCTCTTCCACATGAAATGTATGTCCTCCAACTTTACTCCTCATTGGATGCCTTTCTTGTTTAACATGAGAGCTATCTATGGGCTATATTAAGCAAGCTACACATTTACTGTAGCACTGTGGAATCGTCCATCTTCTGTTCATCACAATATGGAATGGAATATATCATTTCTGTCCTTTTCAACCTGTGTTCCTATATCTATCACCATGGATGTCTGATTTCAGCTCTCATAGGTATATTCCAAGGCACGTGATATACCTCTCCTAGTTTTCCTTAGGATGAAGTGAGTTTCAGCATCTCTACAAGGGCTAGAAATCTTCAACAACACCCTATCTTGGAGGACTTTTCTAGTCTTGTTACATACAAGTCATTTGCACAACAACATAGCATATTTCTGCTGCAGCATTCCTGAAGAACTGTATAGCCTGGAATTGATCTCCTGTTGCTCACACAGCTCAGCACAAAATGCATCTAGTTTTAAGTGTCCTTACCATGGAATACATCTTCTCTTGCTCTCCAGGGAATGGAACGTATATGTTACAGTTCTTATCAGCATTTACTCCAGCTCTTTTCAGGGAGGTAAATTTGTAGTCCAACTTTCTTTATCACACTCTCCTGAGTATGGCATGTATTGCAGCTGTCTTTGTCCTGGAATCCACCTATCTGAGCCCTGCTTACTAAGGTAAGTTTCAGCTTCAGGATTCCTCATCTACTCTGCTCAGCATGGAATGTACTACTGTTCTCTTTGTCATGGAATCCACTTATCTCAGCTCTACATGCTTAGGTGAGTGTCAAGTTAGGGTCTCCTTAGCATGTATTCATGTCCTTCCTCATTCCTTATTTCCCAAATACATCTCTTCCATCTTTTCTCAGGATGGAGTCAATGGCTTGAATCTCTCCCCATGGTGAAACTAGTCTCCATGATGGCATCTCTATGCAGCACGGAATATTCATGTCCATGTCTCATCCTCATGATCTCCTTTTATTCCAGGTGTCTTAAACAAGGTAGATACCCACTCTTGTAATCTGCTTATTACATGTGAACTCTGTTTCATACATGTTTATTATGAAATGCATCTCTTTTGGCAGGTGACAGCATGAATGTGTCAGCTCCATTTCTTTACATCAAGGAAGACACCTATTCCAGCTTTCCTCACCATGAGTCATTCCACTCAGCATCTCAACATGACATGTGTTTAAAGCAGCTGTTACCAGCAAGGTGTCAATTCCAGAATTCTTTACCTTGTAATCTTGTTAGTATAGTGCTTGTTGGCCTGGACTATATCTACTGCAGCTCTCCTTTGCCTGATTTCTGTCTAATGCTGTTGTAACTCAGCTTGGGTGATCTATCTTCTGCTAACTTGCATGATTTCTTCTTCTTATTCACAGAGTATGTGATCTTTATTGTTGTAGTCAATTTAAAATTTTTATTTTTTCAATTTGGAACTCAGGGCCTTCTGTTTTCTATTGGGCATTTAATTGATATCAGGTACTGTAGCATTTGAGCCATGTGCACATGAAAATGTGATCCAACTTGTAGAGTTGGAAACCTCGAACGGAGTAGCTGAGAAAGAGCACATTGGTCTTGAGTTCACAGCCCAGACACTCACACACAAAAAGCCTTAGCATCCTGAGGAGCTGTTCTCACAGGTGTGATGCACCAGCCTTGTTCATTCTTGTTTTTTCTTTTTCTATTCATTTTTTGCAGGTAGTGGGGCTTGATTTTATTGCAAAATCACTGTCTCTTAACATTTATGCTCAAGACTAGTGTTCTCCCAGTTGAGTTTCAGCTCCTCTCCCAACTTTTTTTGATGGTTAACTGGGGAGAAGGATCTTCCTGTAATTCTTGCTTTGGGTGGCTTTGAACAATGATCCTCATATTGCTAGTATCACAGAATTTCACGCATGAGCTACCTCTCTCCTATTACTTGTTATCAGATATACTTTTAACGAGACACCAAACTGCAAATCAGAAAGTGAGGGTGTTTACAGAAGGGACCATGAATGCAACCACTGCTGGCTTTCCTCTCTGTAGACTCAGGGTTTTAGTCTCTTTCTTTCTCCGGGCCTTGGCAGCCAGAACCTTGCTTGTCATGTGATTGCTTTCTCAGTGCAAGCAAAGTGAAGAGTAAGAATTGCAATCCCCATGCTATGTGCCCACAAAGACCACTTCTCATTAGGTCCACTTTCCCTGCTGACTATGTAATGGCAACCTCCAAGTAAAGGTGCTGCTTGTGAGGTCCAAATAGGTACATTTGAGGTGGGCATGTTCTCCCAAGAATATTCTGCCTGTATATTTTGAATATTCTGCCTGATTAGAGACATTTTTTTCCTGCTAGGACACCAAAGCATGAATTCTGTCTCCCCTAGTTCATTGGAATTGTAGTTTGACAACTGCCTTTCACTAAGAGAGAAGCCTTGGTTAAGGGGAAAGCAACAGATACTAATCAGACCTGAAAGATGTGTCCAGATTCCCGGGACCATAGTTATAAGGATGAGGATCTTCATTGTCTCCTGGGAGCAGACTCTGCACACATTGGAGCAGCATTGGACAGAGGTAGTGAATGAGGACTTTCTTGCCCCTGTTGGCCCCTGTTACCTCTCACCAATATTAGGAATCCATTGGATTGTAGGTGGACTCAGTGATCTTCTTAACCCACATTAGACAACCTGCAAGCTCCCTACAGTCTAAAATTTTGACAGACTCTCTCCTTCTGAGAATCCCTTATTGCCTGGAAGACCCACGCTGCCCTCACTGACATCTTCCTGTCTTTCATTAGCATTCTTTTTAATTGTGTGAGGCTACTATACCCCAAAAGCATTTCCTGGTACCCTGAAGCCCCTCACACAGATCTGGCAGAGAAAACGCATTGAGAAGGCAACCAGGATCATGTTGCAAAAGTCATGATCACATTGTGAGGAAATTGTCTATTATGTGTTTCAGTAGCAGCAGAAAACCATAGACTGTCCACGCCTACATCTAGACAGATGATGTGTGGAAAGATTGGCATATAGCATCATTATTGCCTCTGTGGCCCATCATTGACTGCAACTCGATTATGGGGCAGCAGATTCTGTACAATGTATGGGCAAGTCAGGCTTGTTTACAGCTATTACTTTCCCTCCAATCACAGGTATCAGCAAAGGGATACACAGGCCTTTTACAAGGAGTGGTCTAGGATAGGCTGTGGTCTCCTGGATGGATTGCCATTGCTGGCTTCACCGTGTACCCATAATCCTCCTGTCCTGCTGTCAACCTCCATAGAGCTCATTGTGGAATAAATGACACTGCAACTGATCTGGTGTACAGGTACAGTGTGCCTTGATACCACACCACAAGGAGACACCAGAGTGGGGGACCCCTCATCCTCCACCTACTAGCATGATGCACTTCCCCCCTCATGATCTCCTTTTATTCCAGGTGGCCTTTGGCCATGTCTTCCTAAAGACAAGACCACTAGCACATTTCATATTGGCTTTGCAGGAAGTTTGATTCATCACAACTGAGAACATGGCTCCTGAATATCCATCCTGACTTTCATTCCCCACACAATCAATTTGTGCAGCTAAATGATAAGTCAAATTGTTTCTCAAGATTCAGAGAATGACTCATTCTAATTCTTCCTAACCATGCATCAGTTTTGATTTCTATTTCATATCTACAAATTACCTTCAGCCTTAGTTAAATAACAGTTGTTTTACTTTCCATCAGTCTTTTCATTAAGACTAAAATGTGATTACATGTGTCACACTGTAACGACTATAATAAATGTTTGTTTCAAAGATATTTCTGCCTTTTCTGTTTCCTCAGCATTTTTAAATATGTGTGTGATTGTGTGTGTGTGTGTGTGTGTGTGTGTGCATGTGTGTGTTTTGGGGGATTCAGCTTGGCCTTGAAGGGGGAAGGGCAACGAGAGTGCTTCCGAGATGCCGCCCTTACCCCAGCCATGAGACCATGTGTAAGCCACAGCTATCTCTTTCTGGGTCCAGAACCAGAAGGGATAGCTTTGAGACCATCCTCCACCTTGTGCCAGAGAGCACGTGTGCTCCCTTTTGGCGGGTTTTCCCAAAAGGCAGTCCTATGAAAAGTGATGTTAGCCCATGAGGGAGGTCCTTGGGAGCTGTTCTTGGACAGACAAGATCGCCAGCCCATCGCCAGCTCCTGCTCACTCCTCATCATCATCACTATATTAATATAAGCCCCACCGTAATAAACCAGATTGCTCTCTGAAGCTTCTCTGAGATCCGTGTGCGCCTGGCTTCCTTGGTGGGTAAGGAGGGAGGCAAAGGGATCTTGTTCGACCATGTGCACCTTAGGCTTGCCCATGTCCCTTCACTCCACCTTGACTGCCTGCGGGTTGGGCACCCAGGGGAGAGGGTGAAAAGGGGAGCACTGATAAGGGAGTAAGCTTAGCATCTCCGCACCAGGGGAGGTAAATCAGGCCAGCATATGTGTGTATACTAGGGCTTGAACTCAGGGCCTTACTGTGTTACTGGGAATTTTCATGCAAAGCTACACTTTCCTTTAGGACTTTTTTGCTGGTTAATTTGAGATAAGGTCGTGTCATATTTGCCTGCCTGGCTGGCATCCAACATCCATCTTCACATCTCAGCCTCCTGGGTAGTTGAGATTATAGATTTGATACATTGGCACCCAGAGTGTTTTTAATTGCTTTGAGGATCTTGTATGTTCTTTCATATGACCTATAAATCACTTTATTAACTCCTCTGTGTCTCTTTGCCAGCACATTCCTTCTCAATCCCCTGGAATAACTTCTGTGCTCCGGTCATCCTGAATACCTCACTATACTCCCAGGACATTGTGCTGTTTCTCCCTTTGCTCATTCTCTTCCCTATTCTTTGGGAACCCTTCCTTCTTATCAGGGTCAGTAAGCCTATCAAGAGTCAATAGGATTCCACCTGGTCCCCTCTCACTGTGAAGCTGAACTCTCAACATTTTCCTTTACTCTGAATCTGTTATGTGGTTTTTTTTGAAGCATGGGTTCCCTTATGGTATCCCAGGAATGAGAGGCTTCTGAGTACCTCACTGCAGTTACCATGTAACATTCCCGATTCTGCAGACCTGTGGCAGTTTTGTGACTACTAAAGTGCAAGTTTTGCCCAAGGACAGAATGCATAAGTATGATTCTTTACGCTTTGGGTGCTGTTGTTTTGTGTCAGGTTGATTGCAGGTTAGAAATGTGTGATAAGCTTCATAAGTGCAGAGTTTTGCTGCAGTGTGCTGTATTCAAATTTTTTTTTTTTTTTTTTTTGGCCAGTCGTGGGCCTTGGACTCAGGGCCTGAGCACTGTCCCTGGCTTCTTCCCGCTCAAGGCCAGCACTCTGCCACTTGAGCCACAGCGCCCCTTCTGGCCGTTTTCTGTATATGTGGTGCTGGGGAATCGAACCTAGGGCCTCGTGTATCCGAGGCAGGCACTCTTGCCACTAGGCTATATCCCCAGCCCTGTATTCAAATTTAGCATAGCATCCAGGTACTCATGTCGTCTTCAACGTGGGAGCAATGTTCCTGAGTATATCTCAGCATGAAATGCATCTAACTACTCTTCTAACAGGAATGTGTTTCACAAGCATGAAATACTCTGAAAATATTTGTGTTCTCCTCAAAGAGGTAAGTGTTAACTTAGGGTGTCATTATCAAGAAATCATCACTTTGCTGGCTTCCCAGAATCAAATCTTTCTCACCTCTCCTCAGATTGGAATCCATCTGCTCACTCTGAGATCCAAGAATACCTCTTCAAAGTCAGCCTGTGGAAGTGAATCCAGGAAGCTGTTATCTGTAACTTCACACAAAATGCTAGAACTGGAGCTGTAGCTAAATGTTAGAGAAATATATTTTAGGAGAAAAAGCAATAGGTCATGGACAGTCCCCAGGTCCTGATTAGTTGCCCTAGGAGCCACAGAAAACCCAGTGAAGCCAAAACTAAATCCAAGACCCAGAATGGACTGATACTTATCCATCTCTAAAGAGCCTGCCATGCCTGTATATGAGCTATCCTCCTATGGGCACGGGGTGTCTAATTTAGCTTCCCCTAGCACGAAATGTATCATAACTTTCTCCTCAGAAGAGGTGTGTCTCTTTTGTTTGCCTGTTACCAGAAACACATAGCCTGCATGTCTGCTCTGCATAAATCCATTCATTTGAGCTTTGCAAATCAAGGCAGGTTACCTTCGAAGTATGCTCCAACATGAAGGCAAATGGGGTTTGCCCTTATCAGGAAGGAAATTCTCTTATATTTGTGCTAACCATGGATGGGTTTGACTCCAGCTCTACTAGTCATGGAATCCGTCTTTTCCTATTGCCTTGTGTATTAGAGTGAGCTTCAGCATTGATTAGTTGTACTCCAGTATGTGTGGGCATGGGTTTCTTTGTCTCCATCCATTGTGACCTTGTCGTGTGGGTACTGAGGATAGATATCCATGGGTGGTGCAGCGTACCTGAGTTTGGAATGGCTCATTTCCAGTCTTTGTGAAGCTGCAAGATGTTTCCTCTACTTTGGTTCAGTGGTAAATAGCTCCTCACAGCTCTGCAGAGATGGAAAGTGTGTCCTCACCCTCCTGCACATGGAATTTGTGTGCTGCCAAGTGGCTCACCACGCAATGAATTTCTTTCATCCTTGCTCACGTGGAAAGTACATGTTCAGTACCCCTGAGCAAGGAATGGATTTTCTTAGGCTGTCGTCAACCTGGAAAGTATCTACTCCAGTTGTCCTCATCCTGAAGTACATGTCTTCCAGGCCTCCTCAGGGTGGATCTGTTTCTTCCAGATCTGAGGAAGAGAAATATCAAGTGTAGGCCTGTACAATCCTGAATCCCTGTCCTTTAGCTCATTTCACTGTGAGAAGTACCCCTTGTGTAATTCGTTTTAGCATATGCACCTTCTCTGAAGAGAATATGGATATTCCAATTCTCTTAAACATCAAAGCCATGTCATCCAGCTCTCCACAGGAAGGTAAGTGTCATTTTGTGTCTTGTTAGCAGAAAGAAAGTCATATTTGTTTCCTCAAATCTTCTCTTGACCTTTCTTCTTTCCTTCTCTTGTCAGAGCATGGAGTTGATTTCTTCAATCTGTCTTCAAAATGAGAGCCAACAACTTTAATGGCTTCACAGCATATTTTCTTGAGATCTACTTTGCAAGAAATCCATGTGAAGAATCTACTCAGTATTGCATGGGTGTTTTCCAATCTTCAACAGAGACCTTATGTATCTGTGGATTCCTCAGTATGAAATGCTTCTAAATCCCCTTCTCTCTCAGGGAGGTATCTAATAGGCAATGAATACTCTCTAACACTTTTTATTCTCTCCTCAGAGAGAAAATTGTTAACCGCAGTCTTTTCATCACTATTTCCCTTCCCATGATGTAACAAGACTTTTCTATTTGTCCTCAAATTGGAATCCATCTGCTCAGGTTGATGACAGAAGATTCCAATTCAAAGCCAAGGCATGGAAAAGAGTTTGTAAGATTTAACTGCAATTATCCACAAAATCTCAAAGTCTAAATGTAGCTCAAGTGGTAGAGTGGTAATGTTGAGTGAAAGCAGTCACTGATATGGACCTAGCCCCAAGTTCAAGTCCTAGTATTGACACAAAACAAGAAAACAAAGAATGGAGACATAACCATCTCTTTTCAGCCTCCAACGGCTGCATCTGCATTTCTTCTTAAATTAAGATATATCTAAATGTGGCTATTTCTTCCCCTCAATACAGATGGGAGCCCTTGGTTTCCCTGTTGTATGAGATGCATTACTTGGAGGACTTTTCTGCATGTTATCCATCCCTTCCAACTCTGCATATCAAGATAGTTATCCTAAGACAGTTCCTTCAGTTTGTAGGCTAAGGACTTCTGTCATTCTCAGCAAGGAATGTCCCCTACATTTGTCCTGACTGTGGAAGGCTTTGATTCAAGTGCTAGTAGGCATGGTATACATGTCTTCCCATGCAATTGTTGTTGGATTGAGTATAATCATGGAGCTGTTATTCTCTAGCACATGTAATTAGGGGGGATTTTTGTTCATCAGTCATTACCCTGGTATGTGGCTACTCAAGGCAGCTCTCCATGAAATGTGTCTGTCAGATTGTCCAAATATGGAATATCTCAGGTTTAGCCTTTGTGGACATTTCAAGTTTAGTCCTGTACCTCCCTGATTCCACACCTTCTGCTCACCTCAGTGCAAGGAGAATATCCAGTGAAATTCCCTTTAGCATGAAATCCATGTGAACCTCCTTTCCAGGGAATCCAGTGTCTATATATATATTGACAGTGTCTATCTATCTATCTATCTATATATATATATATACACATATATATATATATATATAGACACTATATATATATAGTACTGGCCCCATCTAATCCAGTCTGCCCCAGAAAGGTAAGTGTCATTTTGATGTCTCTGTAAGATTCAGTCCTCCTTGTTTGCTCTGTTCTTCTCTTGACATTTGTCCTTTCTTTCTCTCTTGAAAGCATGGAATTGATTTCTTCAGTGTCTCCTCGACATGGCATTCAACCATTCATGGTATTTCATCTATATATATCTTCTCCAAATCTACTCCAAAAGGATTTGGTGTGCAAAAATCTCTTTAGTATAGCTTGGGTGTCCTCTAGTCTTCTTCAGTACAGAAACAAAGTCCCCGTGGACTCATCAGTACTATATGAATTGAACCACTTTTTTCAAGGAGGAAATTGTTGAGTAGACATGGAATATACTCTCAGATGCTCTCTTCCAAAAGGTATGTGTTCACTTAGGGTATCTATCTCATAAACTCATGACTTTTTTCCCTTCCCAGGATGAAACTAACCTTTCCCATCTTTCCTCAGGTTGGATTCCATCTACTGAGTTTGAGATCAGAGGATCCTGATGCAAAGTCAGTCAGTGCTGAAAAATTGGTGAGCCTTATCAGAAATTAAGCTCTAAAAATCTGCAAAATGGAGCTATGGCTTTAGTAGCAGGCAAAGAAGATAACCAAAAGCCCAATAGCATAATCAGGTGAGACTTAATCATCCTTTCTCTTCCTGCACTGAGCAAATTTTCTTGCCTCACCAAACACATGTTTAATTTTTCTACTCTGGGCAGATGGGTTGTCTCCCATTTCCCTGTTGGCTTGAGGTGCATTTCCTGTGGCTTGTCTCTGAATGTAACCCATCTCTTTCAACTGTGCTAATGAAGGTATATCTCTTTTGAAAGAGTCAAATGTATGGAGGCAAAAGGTTTCTGCCCTTCTCAGCAAGGAATGTTTCCTAATTGTATCCTTACCTTGGAAAGCTTTGATTCCAGCTTGTTAGGCATGATATCTATATCTTCCTATTCCCCGTGGATGGAGTGAGTTTCAGCATGGAGTATTTCTTCTCCTGCATCTGTACACATTGTGTTCTTCATTGATTGTGACCCTGGCATATGGATACTGAGGGCCCCTCCCCATGGAATGTGTATCTCACTCTCCCTGAATATGGATGTGTTCGCTCCAGCTTCTGTGAACATGGAAGATTTCTCCTCCAGCATGGGGCAAGATGTAATGTGATTCCTGCAACTCTCCTCAGAATGGAAAGTGCTTCATCTATCCTCCTGAGCATGGAAAGTATGTGCTGCCCAGAGTTGCACCATGTAATAGAGCTCTTCCATCCTTGCTCATGAGGAAAGTACATATTCTGTCTTTCTTCACCATGTAATAAGGATTTATTTATTTAAGATTATTTGCTACCCATACATATACAAGCCAACATATGTTAAACACTATATACCAGACTTGGTCTAAAGGCCTGATCTTTATCATCTTAGGGAGCAAGGTCATGAGATCAAGTTTCTATCACATATCCGGAGCCGCATTGTGACAATCTGTACAAATTCATGACTTTAAGGTGCCTTGGCACCAGGACTCCCACAATTTATGGCAACATCAGCTGGAAGTAAATGCCCACCTTCAAGAAGAGATAAAAGCCATCAAAGGAGGAGTTTTCTGGCTGGACAGAAATAATTGTCATTTGAGAGAAATGATGAATATTTCAAAACCATTTGGCAGGAAGTAAAAGATGGTGTCTGGCCTCCCCTCCCCCATGGGCTTGTTTCAGAGGGTGCCAAGCTCCATTAGCCCCAAGGACTTTTTGAGGATGCTACATAAAGAAGGGATCCAGGGCTGGGTATATGGCCTAGTGGAAAATGCCTGGTATACATGAAGCCCTAGGTTTAATTATTAACACCACATATATACAAAAACCCAGAAGTGGTGCTGTGGCTCAAGTTGGCAGAGTGATAGCCTTGAGCAAAAAGAAGCCAGGGACAGTGCTCAGGCCCTGAGTTCAAGCCCCAGGACTGGCAAAACAAATAAAAACAAAAAGTAGAAAAAGAAGGGATCCATACTCTAATAAAACGGGCACAGATGGGTTAAGCTAAGATAGATGAGGTTGTTAGTTTTTTCAAGGGGAATTGCTATGCTGATAGTATCATGTACCTAACAGGGTGGCTGAGGCTGGAGGGAGGATCTCTTGAGCCCAGGAGTTTAAGGCCAGCCTAGGCAACATAAGGAAACCCACTTTTTTTTGTCCTGGGATTTGAACTCTGAGTCTGGGCACTGTCCCTGAGCTCTTCAGCTCAAGGCCTGTGCTCTACCACTTGAGCCACAGCACCACTTCTGATTTTATGGTGGTTGGTTAATTGGAGATAGAGTCTCACAGACTTTGCTGCTTGGGCTGCTTTTGAGCTGTGATCCTCAGATCTCAGCCTTGAGTCACCTCAGTAATAACTAGATGTAGAGGTGTTAGCCACTGATACCCCACAGAAACCCTCATACCTTAAAAAAAAAAAAAGAGGAGATAGGAGGGGCATAATGCCGAAAAGGGGACTCACATCTGTAATCTCAACTTTTAAGGTGCTGAGCTATGAGTATCATGGGGATTGATTGTTGTTCGAAGACAGCTTGGGCAGGAAAGTCTGTGAGACTTACCTCCAATTACATACACACACATTCACACACACACACACACACACACACACACAAACACACACACACGAGTCCAAATGTGGTGTTATGGCTGAAGTGGTACAGTCCCAGCCTTAAGTGAAAAAACAAGTATGAGGTTCTGAGTTCAAGCCCCAGTAGTGGCACACAGAAAAAAGTGGAAAAATGAGTGAATAAAGGAAGAAATATTTGTATTTTCAGACCAGCAAAGTCGATTTTTCCTTCAGACTCATTTTATGAAGCCAGTATAACCCTCATCCCAAAACCAGGCAGGGACTCATCATGGAAAGAGGACTACAGACCAATCTCCCTGATGAACATAGATGCAAAAATTCTCAACAAAATTCTGGCCAATCGACTTCAACAGGTCATCAAAAAAATCATACACCACGATCAAACTGGATTCATCCCAGGGGTGCAAAGCTGGTTTAATATACGCAAGTCAATTAATGTAATCCACCACATCAACCGGAGCAAGGTAAAGAACCACATGGCTTTATCGCTGGATGCGGAAAAAGCGTTCGATAAAATCCAGCACCCATTTATGCTAAAAGCCCTGGAAAAACTGGGATTCCAGGGAACATTCCTGAATATAATCAAGGCAGTTTATGACAAACCAACAGCAAGCATAACTCTAAATGGTGAAAAACTAAAGCCATTCCCTTTAAAATCAGGAACAAGGCAGGGATGTCCACTCTCTCCCCTGCTCTTCAACATAGTACTAGAATTCCTAGCCAGAGCAATTAGGCAAGAAGAGAATATAAAGGGGATCCAAATAGGAAAAGATGAAGTAAAACTCTCTCTCTTCGCAGATGACATGATCCTATACCTAAAGAATCCCATAGACTCTACCCCCAAGCTACTAGAGCTGATCCAAAACTTTGGCAAAGTTGCAGGATATAAAATAAACCTTAAAAAATCAATGGCCTTTCTCTATGCTAACAACCCGAAGACCGAGGCTGAAATCAGGAAAGCAACTCCTTTTGCAATAGCCCCCAAAAACGTAAAATACCTAGGAATAACCTTAACCAAAGAAGTGAAAGACCTCTTTGATGAGAACTTTAAAAGCTTGAAAAATGAAATTAAGTCAGAACTAAGAAAATGGAAAAACCTCCCATGCTCCTGGATTGGGAGGATTAATATAATCAAAATGGCAATATTGCCAAAGGCTATCTACAAATTCAATGCAATACCCATTAATATCCCAACACCATTCTTTAATGAAATAGAGGAAGCAATCCAGAAATTCATATGGAACAATAAAAGACCTAGAATAGCAAAAACACTCCTAAGCAGAAAGAACAGTGCTGGAGGAATTACAATACCCAACTTCAAGCTGTATTATAAAGCTATAGTAATAAAAACAGCTTGGTATTGGCACCGGAACAGGCCTGAAGACCAATGGAACAGAATTGAAGACCCAGAATTGAACCCACAGAACTATGCCTACTTAATCTTTGATAAAGGAGCTAAAACAATAGTATGGAAGAAAGATAGCCTCTTTAACAAGTGGTGCTGGCAAAACTGGCTCAACACATGCAACAAACTAAAACTAGATCCAAAATCAATTCCAAATGGATTAAAGACCTTGAAATCAAAACAGGCACCCTGAAAACACTAAAGGAAGGAGTAGGAGAAACACTTGGGCTCCTTGGCACAGGACAGAACTTCCTTAACAAAGACCATGAAAGGCTACAAATCAAAGAAAGGTTGGACAAATGGGACTGCATCAAACTCCAGAGCTTCTGCACGGCAAAGGACATAGCTCGCAAGATAAACAGAAAGCCCACAGACTGGGAGAAGATCTTTACCGGACATTCAACAGACAAAGGCCTCATCTCTAAAATATATGCAGAACTAAAAAAATTACCTTCTTCCAAAACAAAACCGCAAAGAACCAATAGCCCCCTCATCAAGTGGGCTAAAGACTTACAAAGAAACTTCTCTGATGAGGAAATGAGAATGGCCAAGAGACATATGAAAAAATGCTCTACATCACTGGCCATAAAGGAAATGCAAATCAAAACAACATTGAGATTCCATCTCACCCCAGCAAGAATGTCATATATCAAGAAAACTAATAATAACAACTGTTGGAGGGGATGTGGCCAAAAGGGAACCCTACTTCATTGTTGGTGGGAATGTAAATTGGTTCAGCCACTCTGGCAAGCAGTATGGAGATTCCTCAGAAGGCTCAATATAGAACTCCCCTATGACCCAGCAGCCCCACTTTTGGGTATCTATCCAAAAGCCCACAAACAAAATCACAGTAATGCCACCAGCACAACAATGTTCATCGCAGCACAATTTGTCATAGCGAGAAGCTGGAACCAACCCAGATGCCCCTCTATAGACGAATGGATCAGGAAAATGTGGTACATATACACAATGGAATTTTATGCCTCTATCAGAAAGAATGACATTGTTCCATTTGTAAGGAAATGGAAGGACTTGGAAAATGTTATACTAAGTGAAGTGAGCCAGACCCAAAGAAACATGGACTCTATGGCCTCCCTTATTGGGAATAATTAGTACAGGTTGAGGCAAGCCATAACAGAGCATCACAAGGCCCAATAGCTATACCTTTATGAACACATAAGATGATGCCAAGTTAAATGAACTCCATGTTATGGAAACAATTGTTATATCACAGTTGTAACTACTTTCAACGTCCTATGTGTATGTGTAGTTTCTATTATTGATGATGTTCTTGTATCACCATCCTGTGGTTGTACCTACACTATCTCTGTAATCTTATCTGAGTATATTGGAAACCGTGTTTACTGATATTGGAAGTAGGAAATTCAAAGGGAATACCAAATTTGAGAGACACAGGGTAAAAAAAGAGAAACAACTACAAAAGCAATACTTGCAAAACTGTTTGGTGTAAGTGAACTGAACACCTGGGGGGGGAGGGAAAGGGGGGGGAGGGGGGCATAAGGGACAAGGTAACAAACAGTACAAGAAATGTATCCAATGCCTAACGTATGAAACTGTAACCTCTCTGTACATCAGTTTGATAATAAAAATTTGAAAAAAAGAAAGATAAAAAAGGAAGAAATAATAATTCCAAGTAGAATTGATCAAATAATTCTTTCTCTTCCCTCTTCCCTTTCCCTTCTTGCCTTCCCTCTTTCCCTCCCTCCCTCTCTCTTCCTTCCTCCCCCTCCCGTTCTTCCTCTCCCTCTCTTTCCATCTCCTTCCTCCTCCATCTCCCTCCCTTCTCTCTCCTCCCTCTTTCTCTCATGCTAGGGATATAAGAGGGAAGGAAGATTTGGATGTTCATGCGTGATAAACAAGTGCTCTACCATCAAGGTATACCCCCAGTTCATGTTCAGTTTTTTGTTTGTTTGTTTGTTTGTTTTTTGGCCAGTCCTGGGACTTTGTCTCAGGGCCTGAGCACCTCCCCTGGCTTCTTCCTGCTCAAGGCTAGCACTCTGCCACCTGAGCCACAGCGCCCCTTCTGGCAGTTTTCCATATATGTGCTACTGGGGAATCGAACCAAGAGCTTCATGTGTTGGAGGCAAGCACTCTTGCCACTAGGCCATATTCCCAGCCCCCATATTCTGTTTTTAATTTTTTGAATAAGCATCTTAGGAGACCCCCTCCTCCCATTCCCACATATTTGCTTTGAGAAACATTAAACTAAAAACTTCCCTTTGGAAGAGAAGAAAAATTAGATCATGCCATTTCAGAAAATGTATTTTATTCCTTTGTCAGAACAACAGTATAAAATTTGTATTATCACCAAAGATTGTAATGCCACATTGCTAAATTTAAGCTTACTGTTTCTTTTCCTAAAGCGTAATTAAAGAAAAAAACATATTTCTGAGCTCAAGCTTGTGTGAAACAAACTTTAATGTGGAAGCAGTTTCCAAATATGTTCAAAAATTTTATGCAGGATCCAAATGTGGTCTTGGAATTTCATTTTTGCCACAAATATTTTATTCAAAGTTTCTTGTACTCTGGTCCCAGCAGCTGAGTGGATAGATCTTGGCCAGGATTCCATCAGCCAGGCCACCACAAGGTGGCCAGCTCCTTCCCTGGGAGCTACAGTGACATTGTGGCCTGAAATGACCTGACCCAGAGCAAAGCATCAGTTACCTGGGCTGTTGGCTCAGACACAAGTACTGGGGGCCAGGTGGGGGATCCCAAAGGCTAGACTTGTCAGCTCTATGGGAAAATTGGCTGTGTTGCTTCAGACTGGCAATGTTTTACTAGTTAATCTGGGCTTATCTTGCTGGGTCTTATCACCTACTTTCTGAACTTCAGTTTCTGAGCTGCAATACTGGCAAATGCTGGCCTGTGGTTGTGACTGGGGTTGTCATGTTGACTCTGTAGCTGGATGAATGGAATAGAAATGAACAGATTCTTCATGATGCTATTTCATGAAAAAAAAAGTTTGTTCTTGGAAGCTGGGTGCTAGTGGCTTGCATCTGTAATCTTAGCAACTGGAGAGAAAGACCTGATGAGGATCAAGGTTCAAAGCCATGTTGTCCAGGAAAAGTCCAAGAGGCTCTTATTGTCAATCAACCACCAAAAAGCCAGAAGGGGAGATGTGGCTAAAATGGTAGTCAGTCTTGGTAGAGTCAGTCTTGAATGAATAAAGCTAAGGAATGGTGCCTAGGCCCTGAGTTCAAACCTTCGTATTGGAGCATGCTTGCGTGCACGTGCACACACGCAAACACACACACACAAACATACACACCACAGTTTTTGTTCCCTCTTTCTCTCTGAAAGGGTCTTAGTATGTAGCCCAGCCTGCCCTCGAACGCATGACTGATGATCCTCCTGCCTCAGCCAGTTAAGTGCTGGAATTACAGGTGTGCACCACAGTGCTCATTCTTTAAAGTTTTTTTTTCCTTAAGGACTTTGCTACCCCTTGGAATGTTGTCTATTTGTGGCTCTTCCTCTAAAGTCCCCTAACATTGACCATGCCTACTGCTTGCCCATCTTCCTCCTTTGTTGAGTGTCCATCAGTGTGAATGATCTCCTGGCATAGGACATCATCTCATCTCCTGGGGCAGGGACACCTGCTCTGAACACAAAAGTCTGTAATCCAGTATATTTCATCACAATATCTGAAAACTAAAAGTGACTATCAAAAGCCCCAGACACTGTGTGAACATCCAAACTGTAGTTAAAGATGAAGTGCGCTAGCTCTTCACGTGCAGGACCTGCTTTTCTCCTTTCACCTGGAGCCAGCTCTCTCCCTGGAGGATCCTGTATCCATCCCAAGCCCTCAACTCCAGTTTCAGTTTTCTATTGTTACATAACAAACTGTTGGGGATTCAGTTTGGCCTTGAAGGGGAAAGTGAGATGAGAGATGCTGCCCTTCCCCCAGCCCTGGGGCAGTGTGGAAGTAAGCCACACCTATCTCCTTCTGGGTCAGGAACCAGAAAGGGTAGCTTTGAGACCATCCCCCACCTTGTGCCAGAGAGCACCTGTGCTCCCCTTTCTTGGGCTTTGCCCCGAGGGCCGTAGTATGGAAAGTGATGTTAGCCCATGAGGGAGGTCCTTGGGAGCTGCTCTTGGACTGACAAGCTCACCAGGCTATTGCCAGCTCCTGCTCAATCCTTGTCATCATCACTATATAACTGTAATCCCCTCCTGAATAAACCAGATTGCTCTCCATAGCGTCTCCGAGATCCCTGTGTGCCTGGCTTCCTTGGTGGGTAAGGAGGGAAGAAAAGCGCATCTCGTTTGGCCACATACACCTTAGGCTTGCCTGTGTCCCTTCGATCCATCTTAGCCGCCCGCAGGTCGGGCGCCCACGGGAGAAGGTGAAAAGGGCAGCACTGATAAGGGAGTAAGCTTAGCATCCCCGCACCAGGGGAGGTAAGTCTAGCCTAGCAACAAACCACTCCAGAACACCCACATGTGACAATTCACTGTTGTTGAGCTTCAGGTTCTGGACAGGGCAGAGCATGTGAGGCCACCACACTAGGACTAGGTGCTTTTATTCTCCCATTGGTGCCTCTACTACGGGAATGGAGGACCTGGGATACCTTGCCGTCTTTTGAGTCTCTAGTCTGAATTTTCTCCCATGGTGCCTGAATCCTGGAAGTTACCCAGTGTCTTTTTTTTTGTATTTTGTTGGGGAGATAAGAGTTTTCCTGCCCAGGCTGGCTTTAACAGCAGTCTTTACAGGTTTCAGTCTTTTGGGTAGCTAAGATTACAGCAATGAGTCACTGACACTCAGTACATTTTTGTGTGTCATAAATGGGATTTGAACTCAAGTCCTTGCTTTGTGCTTGCTTAGCTTCCTTGCTCAGCTTTTACTTGCTCACCTGTGCTTTACCATTTGAGCCACATGCAGCCCAATATTTTTTTTCTTTTTTTAACCAGTAGTGGGGTTTTAACTCAGGTCCTGGACACTGTCTCTTCCTTAGCTTTGTAGCCCAAGGATGGCATTCTACCACTTGAGCCCCAGCTCCACTCAGCCCAGCTTATTGCTTTGAATTTCTATCTTCCAGGTCTCAACCTCCTGAGTGAGTATGATTCCATGCCTGAGCCACCTTTGGCTGCAATAAATTGGTCAAAGCAAGTTGGGAGTCAGCCTGCATTCAAAGGGAGGGAAATTGGCTACATCTTTAGAAGATCATTATTGTCATTCCCTCCTGAGCTGCCAGTATAAGAACTGTGGGGGTTGGTGCTCCCTCCCTCCCCCCTCCCTCTCTTTCTCTCTCTCTCTCCCTGTAGGTGGTGGGGCTTAAACTTGGGACCTGAGTTCTTTTGCTCAAGGCTAGCACTCAACCACTTTGAACATAGTGCAACTTCCAGTTTTCTGATGGTTAATTGGAGGTAAGAGTCTCATGGACTTTCTTGCAAGTGCTGGCTTTGAACCTCAATCCTCAGATCTCAGCCTCCTGAGTAGAGAGGATTACAGGTGTGACCCACCAGCATCTGGATTGTTTTGTTTTATTTTTGTGCTGATCCTAGACCTTGAACTCACAGCCTCAGTGCCATCTCTGGGCTTTATTTTGCTCAAGGCTAGTGCTCTATCTCTTGAGTCTTGGCTCCACTTTTTCCTTTTTGGTGGTTAATTGGAGATAAGAGTGTCACATATTTTTTTCCTGCCTGGGCTGGCTTTGAACTGCAATCCTCAGATCTCAGCCTCTAGAGTAGCTAGGATTATGGTTCCTGGCTGTTATGTCTCTTTTGAAACAACTAACCATCACTACCAAATACTCAAGAGCAACTCATGGAGAGGCCACAACTGAACTTTGCTGGCTAGGTGTCTGATGTGGTGCAAACATTTTGTTCAAATCTCTTTTTTTGAAAATTTCTTTGCCTTCCCTCTCCTCCCCTCCCCTCCCTCCCTCCCTTCTACCCTCCCTCCCTCCCTCCCACCTCCCTCCTATCTGTCTTCTTTTTTTCAGTGTTGGGGCTTGAACTCAGGGCCTAGGCACTGTCCTTATTGTGCTCAAGAATAGCACTCTACCACTTGAGCCACAGTGACACTTCCAGCTTTGTCTAAGTGGTTTATGGGAGATAAGAGATTCATGGACTTCTATGCCTGAGCTGGATTTGAACCGTGTCCACCAGATCTCAGTCTCCTGATTAGCTAGGATAACCTGAGCCACTGGCACCTGGTTCAGTGTGAAAACTTCTTTGTGTGGATTTTTGTTCTTGCTTTTCCTTATTTTTCTCTTCTTGGTAATCTTGCAAAGTAGCTAAGGCTGACTTTGTACTCACTATGTAGACCATGCTGGCCTAAAATTAGTAATACTACTGTCTCAATTTTTCCAGTGTTGAGATTATAGGTATATGCCTGGCGCAGGTTCAACTTTAAGTCCTAGAATGATGATGTATTGGTCTGTGACACATTTAATAGGTAACTAAGTCACAGAGTCTCCATTCTCAAGAATGGATTTATAGCTGGTGCCAGGGGCTCATGTATGTAATCCTAGCTACTCAGGAGGCTGAGAGGTGAGAATCTTGATATACAGCCTGTACATAAGTCATAATTTTGCCAAACTCGTTTTCTTTCTTTTTTATTTTTTTTGCCAGTCCCAGAGCTTGAACTCAGGGCCTGAGCACTGTCCTTGGCTTCTTTTTGCTCAAAGCTAGCACTCTACCACTTGAGCCACAGCGCCCCTTCTGGATTTTTCTATATATGTGGTGTTGAGAAATCGAATCCAGGACTTCATGTACATGAGGTGAGCACTCTACCACTAGGGCATATTCCCATCCAAAATCTGACAGACTATTATTCTGATCAGTCAGCAAAATGCCTGGAGGTTTGGCTCTAGTGGTAGAGCTCCAGCCTTGAGCAAAAAAAAGCCCAGGCCCAGAGTTCCTGCCCCAGGACTGGCAGAAAAAAAAAAAAGAAACAGCAGAAAGTAAACTCCATATCAACTGTTTTTTTTTTTTTAATTTAAATTTTTTTTGACCTGTCGTGAGGCTTGAACTCAGAGCCTAGGCTCTGTCCCTGAGCTTCTTTTTGATCAAGGTTAGCACTCTACCATTTGTGCCACAGCACCACTTCTGGCTTTTCTGTGTATGTGGTACTGAGGAATCCAAGCCAGGGCTTTCATGCATGCTAGACAAGCACTTGACCTCTAAGCCACATTCCCAGCCCCCAGCTCAACTTTAATGGTAAGTTGAGGAAGGATGCCATGGTGACCTGAGGAGAATCAGGAGATTCTAGGCACAATGGGGGGCCATGGTGGAGAGACTTAAGTAGGGTTATGGGTGGGGGCAGGGTCCCAGGTAGCTGGAGGGTTCCAAGAGTTTATAATGCAGTTCTGGCTCTTGGAACCTCTAGTTTGAGCACATCTCAGGTTCCTATCACCTGAGAGGTGATATTTAGATTAAGATTCTTTGCTGGAGGGTAGTCAGTGGGCCAAGCTGTGGGAACAATATTGAGTTATATAGACCAAAGCAGATTTCTATCACCCATGTTACCAGATCTTCTGATTTTTCAAGAGAAGAGGGAAATCTAGTTTTTTTTGTTTTTGTTTTTTATTAAAAACTACATGTATTTTACTAAATTGAAAATGTCAACTCCAATCCGAACAAAAGTAGGGTGGGCCAACTCAAATTTCCATTTGTGACCTGAAGCTGGCCCTGGGCAGTCCGTTTGTGAGTTTGGGTGACTGGCAAGTCTGTCTCAAGGTTTCTGTCCCTGCTGGGCATTAGTGCTAGGTACAAAATGGCCTTCCAGAGGTGTCTCACCTTGCACACATCCAAAATTGTCACTTGTCCCTTCCTCTAAGTCTTTCTGGTTCCTGTTCTTAGTGATGAGCCAGGAAGTAACTCATAGTCAGGGCCAGACATCTGGGGATCTCATGGACCCTTTGCCTTCCTTCCTTCTCGCTCATTGTTAGTCTCCAGCATGTCCTCCTGGCTGTAATTATGGGCAGTGCCCAGAAGCCACATCCCTTCTCCATTCTACACCACTGACTTCAGCCACTTGAGGCTATCTTCTTTTGGCAGGGGAATGAGTACTTGGGTTAGAACTCAGGGCTCTCATTTCCAAGGCAAACAATTCACCACTTCACTGCTGAACTACATCTCAAGCCCTGTTTTTCTTTCTTCTTTCTTCCTTTCTTTTCTCTCCCTACCCTTTCCCTTTCCCTCTTCTCCCTTTTGTCATCTCCTTCCCTCCTTTTTTCTCCTTTGTACTAGTCCTGAGGCTTGATTCAGGGCCTGGGTGCTGATCCTGAACTTTTTCACTCCAGGCTTGTGTTTTACTACCAGAACTGCTACAAGTTCCCTTTGAGTCTTTTGGGGGTTAATTGGAGATAGGGGTCTCCTGGACTTTTGTGCCTGAGCTGGCTTTGAACAAAGCTGATGGCTTTGATCTTCAGATCTCAGATTCCTGATGTAGCTAGAATTACAAGCATGAGCCACCAGCATCCAGCTCTCAAATTAGTTCTCTTTGCTGTTGTTGTTGGTGGTGGTGGTAGTGGTACCAAGGCTTGAACTCAGGGCCTGGGCTCTATCCCTGAGCTCTTTTTTACTCAAGGCTAGCACTCTACCATTTTCAGCCACAGCTCCACTTCTGTTTTTTTGAGTGATTAACTGGAGATGATTCACTCAGCCTTTCCTGCTCTGGCTGCTTTGAACCACAACACTCAAATTTCAGCCTTCTGACTAGCAAGGGTTATAAGTGTAAGCCCCCACTGGTACCTGGCTCAAATAAGGTGTTTAATTCCCATTTCCTTGCTAATACTTAGAAAGAAGGAAAGAAGGAAGAAAAACAAAGAAAGGAGGAAGGAAAGGGACAGAAAGAAGAAAAGATAAAAGGTAACCCAGACCAGAGCACTTCTTTTGCCCTGATTTGATTCCTGCCAGACCACGGACCAGGAAGAAATAAAGAACTGTGAATAGAGTAATGGGGAGTGGTGGAACAAGGGGGAAGCCTGGTAAATGTGAAACTACTATCTTATGCATCTCATTAGTCTTGTGGCCTGTGGGAGATGGTCAGCTAGGTAGGCTACAGAAGCCTGAGTAGCTGATGGGTCTGTAGCACCCTCTAGTGGGAATCCTGAGAGGGAGCCAAATTCCTGGATCCCTTTCTGTTACACCTAGAGGACTGCAAGACATGCCTTCCAGGTTCTGCTTCCCTGGCTCTTGTACTCCTGAAGGTAGGTAGCAAGATGTTGCCTCTACTCCTGCTCCACCAAAGTCTGGAATGCTCCTTAGGGTTGCAGGACTGAGACATGCTATTCAGGAAAATAAAGGAAGGATGCTGAACAACAAAGCTTCTGAAAAGGAGGGCTGGAGGGACACTAAAGGGCAAAGCCAGGGTAGGGAAAAGCAGGAAACTGTGTGTGGGAGTCTCTTCTTTAGAAGGGAATCTCTTCTTTAGAAAAGCTCTATTATTTATTTATTTTTTGTCAGTCATGGAGCTTGAACTCTGGGCCGGGGGGAGGGGGGGGTCTGTCCCGGATCTCTTCAGCTCAAGTTAGCACTCTATCACTTGAGCCACAGCCCCGATTCTGGTTTTCTAGTGGTTCATTGGAGATGAGTCTCTCACAGGCTTTCCTACTTGGGCTGGCTGTGAATTGTGAACCTTTGATCTCAGCCTCCTGGGTAGTTAGGATTTCAGGGGTGAGCTACTAGCGCTTGGCTAGAAAGAACTTATTTTTACATTGTGTGTGTGTGTGTGTGTGTGTGTGTGTGTGTGTGTGTGTGCATGAATTTAAGAGGGAAATCCAAGAGGGTTGGATTCTTATCAGAGGAGGTAATTCCTTTTTGAAGTTGTGCGAAAATTGGCATGTGGTCAAAAAGCCTTTGGAGAGATTTAATGGTTGTGGTGGCAAAGGGAACCCTTTTTTCTCCATCTACCCTTTCTGGCAGAGAGAACACCAGCCTATGGAGAGCCCAAGATGCTTATGGGGATGATCGACAGCTCAACAGATTCAGCCAAAGCTGCCTGACTTTTGCCACCTAACAATAGAAGTCACCTTGCCTGGCTTCTGCTGTACTTCAGTGGTGACAGTCATCAAGAGCCTACCTAGTCTCAAGGGGAAGGGACATAGATACACACACACACACACACACACACACACACACACATGCACACACATCATTTCTCTGGGAGGAATGTGAAAAGACTTGGTCTCTTGTCTTAAACTGCTACTCTTTACACTGCTAGAGAAACACTAATGCAGTGTCACCAGAGCTGACAAAGTAATAGCAGGAAAAATAAAGCAAAGCAGAGGATACAGATCTTCTTCCAGTGCTCATAGTGGAGAGAATTATATTCTATTTGCTCCCTGTCACTTCCCGCATAGAGAAGGGACCACATCCACGGACATCTGGTCTTGATTGTCTGGGTTGTGTACAGGTGTGGACTCAGCCTTGCCCTCTTCTCCCATAGGCTTCCCTGGGCTGTACAGACCTGAAATCCAAGTGCCACACCAATACAAATGCCACACATCTCCAGGCCCGTGTATTCAGAGTACACCAGGTTCCACTACACAGTTGAGCTCATGCAGGATGGTACTGTGGGTGCCATCTTCATATTAATCTTTCTGCTGGCCACAAACAGCTATGGCTTAGGGCCTGGACTCTGTGTTCCAGACTCTGGTCATGAGTTTTCCTGGTAGTGGTGCCGGCAGCTTAGCAATTCCCGATGCATGGAAGTCAACACGGTGTGGTCCTTTTTAATGAACTCAACAGTCACCCTAGAAGGGAGCTTCCTGTCTCTGGCCTCTCTGGCTGCCTCCAATCATGGTTTTATAAGCACTGAGTCCTTGTGTGGAATCTCCTTTTACCTAGAACAGTCTGTTCCTACCAGAGCTGGTTCAAATGGCATCCTGACTGGATGGAACAGAAAATGGGATTTGCTTCTGAATTAAACCTATGGAGCCAGTGGCTCTATAAGGGAGGTGGGCAGGCACATTAAGTTGGGTGTATAAAGTAGGAAAAATCCTAAAAGATACAGGGCTGCACAGAATCTTGTCTTACCAAAGCCAACACCACAGGGCAAGGGAGTTCAAGAGGAGTGAGCAAGAAGCTCAGGTAAGAATCAGCCTCTATTTGGTTAAACAGTAACATTGGCCAAGGTAACCTTGATGATGTTAAACTCCTTTTATCTTCCTGTTTCTCCCACAGTAGCTACGCTGGAGGGACTTTTGGTAACACACCAAGGCCCTTGTCCTCTTCCTTGTATCAACTGCTGCTGTTCTCCAGAAAGGTCTGAGGGGTCCATGGATTTTGCTGTTTAAAAAGCCATGCTGAGGGCTTTTCCCCAGCAAGAGGGTGGGGAAAAAAGACTAAGAGTTGTTTTAGAATAAAACTCCCCCAAGTAGAAAGACTGTGGCTCTCCCTGGGAGTTCATGGCCCTAGCTCTAGGAAGGGAGTTCTTCCCCCACCCCCTTCCTCCCTTTCCTGAGGCTGGAACTCAAGGCCTGGGCTCTGTCCCTGAGTTGTTTTTTTTCTCAAAGCTAATATTCTACCCCTTGAGCCACGACTCTTCCTTGTGGCTTTCTGGTGGTTAATTGAAGAGTCTGTTTCCAGCCCAGGCTAGTTTTGAACTCTGATCCTTCTTATCTTTACCTACTGAGTAGCTATGGCTACAGGTATGAATCACCTATTTTTTTGAGGTTGTAATATTCTAAAATCCTATGTACAAACAAGCTCAGGTGACACTGCATTAGTGTTTCTCTAGCAGTGTGAGGAGTAGCAGTTTAAGACGAGACCAAGTCATTTCACATTCCTCCCTAGAGAAGTGATGTGTGTGTGCATGTGTGTATCTATGTCCCTTCCCCTTGAAACTAGGCAAGCTCTTGATGGTTGGCCAGGCCAGGTGACTTCTACTGTTAGTTGGCAAAAGTCAGGCAGCTTTGGCTGAATCTGTTGAATCTTGATGTAATTACTCTAGGGCCTAACTGAGGAGGGGTGAGTACCCTAAGCCACAGAATGAGCTCCTCTAGGGGCAGCCAAGTCATCACCCCCACCCACCTCAGGTGAGTGTGAAGCTGGAGTGCTGACACAGCCTGTCCTATACCATCTCCACCCAGTGTCCATGGAGTTGGGGCTCATCCCAATCCCGGGACCCCTATCTGAGCCTAACCTGAACATAGCAAATAGGGTGAAGGAGTGAGAAGCAGAACGATAGTGCAATGCCACACAGGAGCCCTGTGGACACCAAGGCTCCTCTGCATGTCACTGTCAAGTCTGACACCCAGTGAATTATGGGGACAATGCTATATTAGAGTTACAAATTCCAGGGAGGACTCTGTGAGACCTGCTGGCTGATAGCCAATACTGGGAGGTCATAGGGACATACAGGCCCAGACTGTCCCCTCTGCTGGGTGTGCCACTCCCATGTGGCAGCTGGGGTCTTGTCACAGGTTTTGGTGTCTATCCACAAGTAGGCCAAGGACTCCCACTGTGTTGGGATTTTTAAAGCAGTAGAGCTCAGCATCTGCCATTGTTCTCACTTCCTTTATGCTCCTCCTGTCCTCTCTCCCTTGTGGCCCTTGGTCCTCTTTCCCCTCCCATGCCTAGTGCTGCTCCCCTGGGGTATCACAGCAGAAGAGCTACCAACTAACCTCTAGTCCCCACCTGTCACTCAGTCCTTGGATCATGGCCTTCCCTGGTCTGAGAATTGGATAGCAGCTCTCATTCTCTCAAGGTGAGGTGGGGCAAGGACTCTGGCCTCAGTTTCCCCATCTATAAACAGAGAGTGTTAAGTCTTCCTGATTAGACTCCTGGTGGTAAAGTGGCCTCAGGGAAAGTCCATGCAGCACTATGCAATGCCTTGTGCGAGTCTGGTAGCTCCTGGGAAGAAGGGCAATGATCTGTGGTGAGGGAGGAAAGGAATAGTAATGTGTGAGTCTGTCTGTAGCATTAGGCTCAAAACACCAGTGACTTTATTTATTTATTTTTGCCTAGACTGGAACATGACCCATAGAACCAGTCTCTCAGACTGCCCCGGCCCGCGGGGTTTCGTCAACAGGAGCCCGAGGGGGAATTGACCTGAATGAGAGACAAACCTGACACAAGGAGGGAGACCAAGACAGGATTCTGATCAAGGTCTCAAACTTTATTTTTGCACAGCAGCTTATATAGTAATCAGGAAAGGGTAACTCACGTAGACAGGGTCATTAGGTTGCTAGGTTACAGAACCATGGGATGGTCTTTCTCAGGACAGGGACTGAGTAAAGTTTACAAGGTTGTTAATTAAAACTAGACAAGATGTTAGGCTTAACAGGCAAGGTTGTAAAAGCATCAAACATTCTTATCAGCTAAGACTTATAGTGTCTTCTTGTTAGAGCATGACAAACAGTGCCAGATTTTCTTATCAGTTAAGTTTTATAGTTTCTTTATGTTACATCTTGACAGCCATTTTGGCTCCCGGCATCAGACTGGTTCTATTTCGCCCAATAGGCTGATTGACAAGTGTAAGGCAAGCTGGCCAGACACTACCACCTCTGTGCCACAGCCAGGCCACGCCAAAGAGAGGTGTATTTTCAAGTCCAACACATGTATCTGCATCCACCCCTCAGTTACAGACTGTGCCAGTGCCAGGGATGCTGAGAAACAATGCATAACCATGTGTCCCACTACAAAGGAGCGCTCATTTCTTTTATAGATACTAGGGAGCAAAGGAAGAGCTTGTTACATGAAGCAAGCTATTGTTTGGCTCAGGCTTTGAAGGGCTGAGGTGTCTTGCCAGTATCTGGATACTCCGGGATTGGTCTGACTAGATCATTCTGACGTGGGAGATTGATCTTGGACCAGTTGGGTGTCTCTTCTGGAGAACTCCGTGTCCCTGGGTGCTGCTGGTGCAATGTCCTTGGCACACAACAGTCCCATGAAATATGTCTTCCTTTTGCTGCAAAAATGTTTTCGTTAGGGCATAGCAATTGGTTGTATCACACAGTAGTCCACATATCAAGTCTCAAGCAAGCAATTTTTATTAGAATGTATTGTAAGGGAAAAATTCTGTCCCCATAGAGCAAACAGCGTGCTTCCTGCAGATAGTAAGAGGTCAGATTTCTTCTTCCACCCTGGCTGCCTGGAGGCTTGATCACAGCATCTGTGCCTCACAGGTCACTTTTCTATTATGCTTTCTGGGGCCTAGCATTTTCCTTCTCTGTGGTACTTACAATTGAAGCATGTCACCTCCCAACGATGTCTCTGGAAAGAGGCAGGTTATCATTAATGATAAAATAGAAAATGACAGCCTACCAATAGGGAAGAAAACAATAGCAGTGGCCAGGAGAGGTTGTACCATCGCTTGTTTCACTTGAGTATCAGGACTGAGTTGAGTTTCCCAGCTGCCAGGACAGAAAGGGAGGAGTTAGTAGGTTGTCTCAGAAAGAAGGAAGCTAAGCACTACAGTGAGAGATGAGAGCAGCAAGCACAGTGTTGGCAGGAGACGCCGAATCAGCAGTTCATTCATGGTGCAGGCCTATGGTGACTCTAGGCACTGGGCCCAGCTCTACCACTCAGAAGTTGTATGACCCTGGATTACTCAGGGCCTCTGTGCATCAGTATAGTAATACTAACTGGCACATGGGTTGTTGGGTGGGTTGATGATTATTTTAAACTAATTAAAAAAAATTTGTTCCATAGGAGGGCTTGAACTCAGAGAGCTATCCCTTAGCCTTTTCCTCTCATGGATGGTGCTTTACCACTTGAGCCACAATTGTACTTGCAGCTTTTTGATTGTTAATTGGAGATAAAAAATCTCTTCTTCCTGGGGTGGTTTCAGGTCTTAGCCTCTAGAGTAAATAGGATTAAAGATGTGAACCACTGGCAACTGGTTAAATGTTTAAATTAATATATGTCAAAAGAAAAGTAGGGTCTGGCATTTACTAAGCACTCTTGTATTATATTCATCTGGATGGAGGAAGGATGAGAAAGGGAGGAGAGGAAGCCTGGAGACCTGTGGCTAGGAAAGGAGCTGATAGGACCACCCAGGGCAGAGTGCCACTAGCTTGAGCCTTGATGGAAAGCTGTAGCCATGTGCTTCCCCTCTGGAGGTACAGACTGAGATTCATAGGGACAAGTCCAGGATGATTGCAGCTGTTTTGCATAGATGTGTTCATGACTTCTCCCTGGAAGCATGGAATGCTATGTCCTGGCTTCCTCCATGACTCCTTTTGAGGCAGGGCTGGGTCCAGGGTGATAGGTGTGTGCTTATTTTCTGAGCTTGATAGCCTGGGCTGGTCCTGATGAGGCTGGATCCAGGTCTGAAAGAGGGAGGCCTGGCCCTTTGGGTATGAGGACAGGCTGGGAAGAGAATAAAATGTGCTTTCAGAAACCCCCAGGGGTACTTCAGGGAGGTCTTGGCCAAGTCGAGACCTTCTGTGAGCCACATGTGACTGCTGGACTGTTATTCTTGGGATGTCAGTTGCAGGCTGAAGACGGAGATGGAGGTAGTATGACCTTTAAATATGAGAGTAGGAGCCATCTGCTGGTTGCTCATGCCTATAATCCTAGCTACATTCCCAACAGAATATCCTAACAGAATATGCAGCAGAAATGGCATCTGTGGGCACCAAGAGACACCATCAAAAAAGTGTGTGACTTTATTTGAAAGGTTATGTCCAGCACCAGATGTATAAATAAGTCATAGTGTATGCAGGCAATGGAGCAATGTAGCAATGAACTCTAGGCACATTTAACAAGGTAACAAGTGACAGAAACCAAACACAAAAGGAAGAAACACTGTATAGTTCTAGTTAGGAAAAAGTCAAAACTAGGCAAGACCAAACTGTGACATTAAAACTCAAGTCATGGCAATCTTTGAGACAATGTGAAGGCAGAACAGGCCTGGACGCCTTTTGGGTGGCCACGGGTTTCTTCCATCCATTTTGGGTTTACACAGGTGTTTGTTTTGTTGTAGTTTAGTGAGTGTGTTGATTTTTTTGCCTATATACATTTGTACATATATATATATACATATATATGCACAGATATATGTTTTTCTCAATTTATATTATGCACTTTGAAATAAAAATGTTTAGAAAATATGACTATGCTTTCTCAAGTCTGTAATCCTAGCTACTTGGGAGGTATATACTAGAAATTGGTGGATTAACATTTGGGCCCAGTTTTAGCAAAGAAAAGTTCATGAGACTTCATCTCAATCAATGTCAACTGTAGCTGCTGCCCTTTTTGGCCAGTCCTCTTGTTCTGTTGTTAGTTGACTGATTAATTCACTCCTTCAACAACTCTCCCCCCTCCCTGCGCTGGACACAGTAACTCATGTCTGTAATCCTAGAAATTGGGAGGGTCATGGTTGGAGGCCAATCTGGGTAAAAAGTTAGCTAGACCCTCCTCCTCGAAACCAGTAAATGATGGTGGTGCTTGCCTGTCATTCTGGCTGTATGGGAGGCAGAGTAGGATGACTGTGGTCACAGGTGCCCTGACCAAAAAAAATGTGAGACCTTATCTCAAAAATTACTAGATCAAAAAAGGCTAGAAGAGTGGTTCCAGAAACAGAGAACCCACAAGCACAGAACCTGGGTCCAAACCTCAATACTGCCCAAATAACCAACCAACCAGCCCTTGTCAGAGCTATTAGGTAGCAGATACTCTAGTAGGCACTAAGGACATGATAGTGAACAGTGGGTGACAGAGGAGGTTGACACAACCAGATAATACCTCAAATGTTGAAGTGTTACAATCAGTACCCCAAAGGAGAGGTGGGTATTTGGCAAGGAAAATTGTGGGGTTGGGTCAGTGTGGAAGTGAATAGGGTTTTAGATTTGAGTCATGAACAGATGTGTTCACCGCAGATGGAAGTCCTTTCCAATTTAAATGCCTTGGTGAGGACTGTGACAATGGTGCTTACTTGTGGCTAGACTGGATCCTGGAGGCACAGGAATCCTGAATAGCAGAGGGCATGAAGGCTGTGCAGAGGCCTGTTGGGGTGACTGTACCGAGTGTTAACGTAGAAGATCACTCAGATTAGGATGCCTCTTCTTAGAGGAGCAGAGGAGATAACATTTACAGACCAAGGGAAAAAGGATGGGCTTGGGAGAGAGGCACAGAATTCTAAATACACAGGGAAGGGTCCCCCTTGCAGGCCAGGCTGATGGCAAGAGTGGCTCTAGAGAGGACAGCCTAGGGGAAGGAAGGACATGCTGAAGAGGCTGGTAATGCTACCTGACAGAGAGAAGTGGGAGGACCCAATGGTAATATGGGGAATGGGTTGCAGATAAGGGGCCTGGCCTGCAGAGTGGGAAATGGCTCATAGATCACAGTATCCTGGGACCAGTCTAGCAGCCGTTCATTTTGTACCAGTTGAACCCAAGGATGGTGGTCAAGAGCCTGGGAAGTTCAGATCCTTCACTGAGCTCTGAAAAAGGAAGCAGAGGAGAATGGAGGAGGAGGTATTGTGTGTGTTTGTGAGAGAAGTACTTGTAGCACAGCCCATACTGACAGTCATGGCATGTCGGGGCTCGTGTTGCCTCTCCTGGCGTGGAGATCAAGGCTCAGCTAGGTTTCTTGCCACCCCCTTTTCCGTCCTCTCTCCTGATCACCCGGCCGGCAGATAGCTAGGATGGGACAGAGGGGTCAGTACTGACCTCACGTGCGCATGGCCTAACGAGAACGCGTGCCACCTCCTTACCAGTAAATAAAGCCAGGCATACACGAGTCTCAGAGAAGGATTCCAGAGCAATCTGATTTATTAAGGCGGGTGTAAAGGGAAATGATAGCGAGAGAAGGCGATCAGCCAGGACGCCAATAGGCTGACAGCTATCACATGATCCCCTTGAGCTAACGTCACTTGAAAGCGCTGAGCCAGGGCGAGACTGGGAGGCGCCTGGGCTGGCGAGAGAGTTGGGGGCTGGGTGCAAAGCCACTTCTTCTGGTTCTGGACCCAGAGAACCATAGCCTGCTTCCGCATTCCCCTAGGGCTGGGGGGAGGGGCGTCAAGTCCCCTGTCAAGTCCATAAAGCTGGACCCCAACAATGGTATCCCAACGAGATTGCTCACTATTTACAGGGACAGCTATATGCTGGGAAAAGGAAGAGACTCAAGCATCCCAGTCCTGTTGGACATGGAGCTGGAGATGACATTGGTATGTGGGACACAAAACATCATATGTCACCTGTGCGGTGGGTCTCTGACAGGTCTTCTTTCACGAAGGGGGTGCTTCAGAGCCCTCCCTGTCAGTGTGAGTGCATGTGGGGATTCCTTATAGTGAACAGATTTGAGCTGAGGGGAGGAGATCACTTGTAAGGCTGTATGATAGGTTGGTATACTTCTTATAAAGTACTGGATGGAAATATTCATGGTGTTGTAAATCATATGGTCTGTGTTGTGACTGTTAACTGTGTGCTGTGTGTTAGGTCTGGAGTCCTCATTAGGTGTGTGATGTATGCAAAATATTCACCAAGATCAGCCAGATGCCAGTGGCTCATGCCTGTAATCCTAGCTACTCTAGAGGCTGAGATCTGATGATTGTGGTTTGAAGCCAGCTTGGGCAAGAATGGCCCTGAGACTCTTATCTCTAAGCACCCAAAAATGCCAGAAGTGGAGCTGTGGTTCAACAAGTAGAGTACTAGCCTTGAGCAAAAAAGCTCAGGGACAGTGCCTAGGCCCTGAGGCCCAAACACAGGACAACACAAAAAAATACAAAACAGCAAAACTCATCAAAACTCAAGAAAGTGATAGTTTATTCCATTTCAAAAGAGGAAAGAAACAGATCCTATACATGGTCAGTCTTGGATCTGAGTGGGGCAAGGGCTGGGGTTTGTAAGCATTTTAGATGGATGTAAGGTCCACCCTGGGGAGGCCTCCAATGTAGATGCCCCCAAACTGTCTAAGTCTGCACCCAGTACCTGCATTACCTAGGTAACAGGCACACTTGGAAGTAGTTGCCTCCTCCTCCCCTGAGGTCACCTTTAATGCTCCTGGCAATATCTCCCACCTTTTCCTATATAATCTGGATCAACACAGTCCTGGCTCTCCTTCCTTTTCTCTCTTACTCTTTTCTGTCTTTTTCCCTTCTTCCTTTCCCTCTGTATCCCCATGCCTCCATCTTGTGTGGGCTGGCAGTTTGCTTTCCTCCCAAAAAACTCCTGAACCATGTGAGGTTTTCCTTTCTGGCAAACCTTACAGTTTCAACTTTAGTCACTGCTCAGTTTCCTTCATTTCTTTTCTCTTCTTGAAATATTGAATGGCTTCTTGCTCTTCATTACTGTTTGAAAGAGATACGTCTGTTATAACCTTTTAGAAGCTGTTTTCCAAGCTTTGGGGTAAAAGGTGGAGACGTGGCCCCTCCAGGAGAAGACAAGCAGCAGTTTTCCCTTAGTGGTCCTTGAATGTACTGGGTGCAGACTTAAACAGGTTGGGGGCATCTGTATGGAGCCCTCCTGGAATGGAACTTACAATGGAGAAGGAATGTAGCTTTACTTTTTTGTGCCCCCCACCCCAGCTAGCTGTTAGCTTACACAGTCCTTTTCAGAAAATTCTGTCAAAGCATGACACCTGTAGAATTCTGCTTATGTTCACAAGTTTCTACAAAACAAAGAAAAACAGCCTTCATGCCAGACAACACAATATCCTTTACAAGTGTAGAAGGTTAGACTAACTTGAGTTGGGCTTTGACAATGTGGTATGAAGGATGTTAGCAGCTTGACTGTGGTCTCAGGAGATCTAGAGCTAGAACCAGCCAACTCTTCTGCTCTCAGATTCCTGCAGCACAGAAACTTGGAGAACAAATGCCCACTGCAGCCAGCTAAGTTTTGGGTAACTAGGTAATGTTGAGGGAATATGTGGGGTACAAGTAATCTAGTGTCCTTGCCACCATTTAGCTTAAAGTGGCTTATAAATCCCTGCATAATCCTACTGGTTATTCCTTGAGCCCCCAAAGTACATCAACATAGGTTGCAACCCAACGCTGAGTCCTTGGTGGTGGGACAGAGCTTGTAAGAGTGAGAAAGGCCAAGTGGAAATCCTCCTCATTGCCCCCTTCGTCAAAACAGTAGCTTGAAAATAATATTCCAGGGAGTTGGAGGCATGTCTCAGGTGGTAGAGCACCAGGCAATGAGTAAAAACATTAGATACTGAGTTCAATTCCCCATCTTGGACAAATTTTGTTTTTGCTAGTCCTGGGCCTTGAACTAAGAGACTAAGCACTGTCCCTGGCTTCTTTTTGCTCAAGGCTAGCACTCTACACTTGATCCACAGTACTGCTTCTGGCTTTTTCTGTTTATGTGCTGAGGAATTGAACCCAGGACTTCATGTATACAAGGCAAGCACTCTTGCAACTAGGCCATATTCCCAACCCCAAATATTGCTAAAGCAGACAGAACTTCATGTGTGGACAAAGCACATTCATGACCAAGAAGGTTAAGAACATCCTTGCTAGATGTGGCTAGAGAAGATGGGCTGGCTTTAGATATTTAGCATACAAATGCCAGGGGTGGGAGGAGGGGGAGGAATGTCCATTTTGCCTAGCACTAGCCCTAGAATAGGACTAGGCTGGACAAAGTATTCCCACATGTATTTAAATGATTAGAATGTATTGGCTAGGTACAAACGTAGAGTGGGTTAAGATTGTATAAACTTATCTTTCATTTATTTTTCTTTTCTCATTGACTTTCTTACCTCTACCTGGCTTTTTTTTTTTTTTTTTGGCCAGTCCTGGGCGTTGGACTCAGGGCCTGAGCACTGTCCCTGGCTTCTTCCCGCTCAAGGCTACCACTCTGCCACTTGAGCCACAGCGCCGCTTCTGGCCGTTTTCTGTATATGTGGTGCTGGGGAATCGAACCTTGGGCCTCGTGTATCCGAGGCAGGCACTCTTGCCACTAGGCTATATCCCCAGCCCTCTACCTGGCTTTGAATGGAGCTGCTTGGGCCTCAGCCTCCTGAATAGCTAGGATTACAAACGTGAGGCAATCAAGACTGGTCAGTGAGGTTTTATTCTTCTTCTTTATTGTCAAAATGAAGTACAGAGGGGTTACATTTTCATATGTAAGGCGAGTACATTTCTTATCTAACTTGTTACTTCCTTCCTCATTTTTCCCTCGCCTCCCCCCTTCCCTCATACGTCTTCCCTCATGAGCTGTACAGTTGGTTTACACCAAATGGTTTCATCAGTTTTGCTGTTGCCATTGTTTGTCTTTTTATCCTTTCTCTCTTGATTTTGGTATTCCCTTTCCCTTCCATAGGTCTAGTACACGTATATACAGTATCCAGGATACTAAGATCAGTTACAGTGTTAGTAGGGGTAAAACCACAGGAAGGGAATATGAGAGAAATTTTAAAAACTGCAAAAGGGTATGGTTTCACATGGCATGTTGGAAATAACCACAACAATGATATACCACTTGTTTCCATAACTTGGAGTTCATTTTGCTTAGCATCATCTTATGTGTTCATAAGGGCATAGCTATTGAGCTATTGTGATCGTCTGCTAGAATAATCCTTGACATGTACTAATTATTCCCTATGAGGGAAACCATGGAGTCCATGTTTCTTTGGGTCTGGCTCACTTCACTTAGTATGATTTTTTTCCAAGTCCTTCCATTTCCTTACAAATGAGGCAGTGTCATTCTTTCTCATAGAGGCATAGAATTCCACTGTGTATATGTACCACATTTTCCTGATCCACTTGTCTACTGAGGGGCATCTAGGTTGGTTACATATTTTAGCAATGGAAAATTTCCTTTTTCAGGTTTTTAAAGTTCTCATCATAGAGGTCTTTCACTTCTTTGGTATAAGTATTTTATATTTTTTGAGGCTATTGCAAAAGAGTTGCTTTCCTGATTTCAGCCTCCCTCTTTGGGTTGTGGCATATAGAAAAGCCATTGATTTTTGAGGACTTATTTTATATCTTGCTACTTTGCCAAAGTGTTGGATCAGCTCAAGTAACTTGGGAGTAGTCTATGGGGTTCTTTAGAAACAGTATCATGTTGTCTGCAAAGAGCCTTTAACTTCATCTTTTCCTATTCGAATCCTCTTTAAGTCTTCCTCTTGCCTTATTGCTGTAGCTAGGAATTCTAGTACTATGTTGAAGAGGAGAGGAGAGAGCCGAAAACCTAGTCTTGCTCCTGATTTTAAAGAAAATGGCTTTAACTTTTCACCATTAAGAATACTGCTCACTGTGGGTTTGTCATAGACAGCCTTTATTATATTCAGGAATGTTCCCTGCAATCCTAATTTCTCCAAAGCTTCTATCATAAATGGGTGCTGGATTTTATCCAACGCTTTTTCTGGATCTAAAGAAATAATCATGTGATTCTTGACCATGCTCC